>NW_027069641.1:0-11692 GCF_002906115.3 Quercus suber
ACTAGTAATAAGTAGTTAATTTAGTTCCATGCTCTCAATTAATTGTTCTTCAAGTTTCAACTACAAAACAATTTCTAAACTTCTCTCCTAAATTCCAATTTTGAAGATAATTTGGTTTGATTGAAAATTGAGGTTGACTGAAACACGATTTATATGATATATATTGTTGGTTGTGGTTTCATATTTAGTTTCACAATAGTACTTAAGAAATTTCTAATTATTGTATGTACTAAGCATATACATACAATAGGAGACGAATATCATTATTTTATATATGAAAGTCCGAATTTTTTAAAAAAAAATTAATGCAGAAGATCAAATTCAAGTTCATTGGTTATAATTTTTTTTATCAAATTTAATGGAAAATCAATTTCTTTAAAATATATATATATATATATACACACAATAGAAATTTGAAATTTTCGTTAAATTTGATAGAATTCCTAACAATATTAGGAAAATTGCTTGTTATAATTAATAATGTGACACATTTTCTCAGTTTTGAATTTTAGAGGGATATTATAAATACATCTTACATAGATAAGATAGTGCAATTTACATATTTTATATAGTATTTTATTTCATTTTTAACGGTATATATATATATATATATTGAGATTCATAATTAAAGGAGTCAATTTAGTACCAGAGGCTGTTTTGATTTGATCAAGGGAACAAAATATTTCAGTACCAGTTGATACCAGTATACCGTTTCGAGTTTACCACTATTTATGTATTTCTATACATAAATAATGAATTTATGAACTTTTATGTTTATCAACATTAAATTTAAAATCCACATATTTTATAAGCCTACATATTAGCTTAAGTACGTTAACAATATATTAGATTAAATAAAATGTTTTTTAATAATTTTTTTTTTATTGTACCGGCCAAAACGCCAATACTAGCCAGTACTGCCAAAATAGGCCGATACAACTCGGTATTTTTTCCAGTACGTTTTGGAGGAGTACTGATACCGATTTAATGGCTGTGGATTCTTATTTTGGACAGTACCCAGACCCAAGTGGAAACAATGATCTTGGGCCTCCAAAGAGTTTTATACTTGTTATTTGGTGGATTGGGCTTAGTTCACCACAACTATATTGGGCTAATTACAAACTAAGTGGTGCACAAAACAAGGGCCCTACAACACATACATATTCATATATGCAAATAGATACATATTGTAAAATAAATTGCTGAGGAACAGTAAAGAAATAAAGAAAAAGCAAGTAAAGATGTCAGGGATCCTCAGAAAATAAGGTGATATATCATTATTTTGAGTTTTTAGTACATTGGGCTCTATTTCTTACTAGGATATGTCACAAGGTTCAAATAAGCTTAAAAGTCACAGACTTTGATAGCTCTTTGTAGGCTTTCAAGACTTATGATATTTGAATCCCCTTGAATCCAAGTGTATCGTTCAGCACTTATCTCAAGATCCCCCACAATGTTTCCCTTTTTTCTCTATTTTTTGAGGTTTACTGAGTCTCTTTAAGGCTCTTTTTGCTCTGAGTAATTGTTTCTCCTTGAATCTTGTTGATGGCTTGATCCCCCTTTTATAGTTCCTTCTTAGGATTTTTGGTGTGCCATTGATTCCTTCCATTTGCTGCCCTAGGTACTAGAACTAATGTTGTGTCAGCAACTTTGGTGGCTAGTTCTTTCCTCATTTTCTCACTATATTCTTCTTATGAGGTTTCCCCCCAAAAAGTCCCCAACTGACCTTCCTTTTTTGGGGGGTCTTAGGGGCTAACTTATAATCTCTTTTTCTAAGGCTTTTAGAGAGACTTTTTCAAAACCCCCTTTTGGCTGTCTCACCCTTTGTCTTTTTTCTCTAAATAGGCAGATTCCCCTCTATCAGGCTAAAAAATCCCCAGCCACCTTCCTTCATGATTACCTTGCTGCTTTTCCCGAGGTATCAAGCTTCCCTTCATCAGGTGCTAGTTCGTAAGTCATCATCTGTTCCCAAAGCCTTTTCTTTTGAGTTGCACGCAGTTGATGGGACATGTCTTTCTTCGTTCCTTGTGTCCATGAGCATGCTTCTCTGAGCCAACTCCTAGCTGATTCTTTCCTGCACTTCCCAAGAATCTCATTCCCTGGTTCTAGCAACTCCTAGGTATCCTGGTCTAGTCCCTTTTTAGGCTCTCTAAGAATTCTTCCCACAGAGGCTAGGCCAAGCTTCCTCTCTCTTTTGTTCCTTTTCTAAGGCCTAGGCTTGCCCATTCATGAGCTTAGGCTTCCTTTTACCCATTTTAAATGGGCATTGGCTCACAGATTGGGCCCTCCTCATCTTTGAGGGCCCATTAGTTTTCGATTTCAATACTTGTAATATTTTAGAACTCAACAATGGCCAGTGCAGTATATTTTCCCGATAAATTATTGCTTCCTTGTTCATAATAGTTTGATATATAGCAATGATTCTAGATTTGTAATGGCTAATTATAATGTAGAATTTAGGTTAATTAAGATCATTATTGGGGGGCATTCAATTAATTCAGCGTTGATTAGTAAAAAATTCAATGACATCTCATAAATTTCCATCAAATTTATTATCAAATTTTGATCATATCCTTGATGGGGTTGATACAGTTGTTACTGAAGAGATGAGGGTAGAGTTAGCACGTCCTTACACTTCTGATGAGGTGGATGCCGCTATTAAGGAGATGGCACCTTTGAAGGCTCCAGGGCTAGATGGTATGCCTCCATTATTTTATCAAACTTATTGGTCAGATGTGGGAGTGGATGTTCATCAGGCGGTCTTGTCCAGCTTAAATTCAGGTGCTATCTTGAAATCTATTAACCATACTTTCATTACTTTGATTCCAAAAGTTAATAATCCAGAAAAGGTCTCAGATTTTAGGCCCATCAGTTTATGCAATGTGATTTAGAAGATTGTTAGTAAGGTGATAGCTAATCGCCTTAAACCTTTGCTTAATTCCATTATTTCAGAAACACAAAGTGCCTTTACTGCTGATAGATTGATTACTGATAATATTTTGATAGCCTTTGAATCTCTACATCATATGAAGACTAACTGCATAGGGAGGAAGGGTTTTATGGCCCTAAAGCTTGATATGAGTAAGGCCTATGATCGAGTGGAATGGGTTTTCCTTGAGAAGATTCTTGTGAAGATGGGGTTTCAAGATTCTTGGGTGGCTTTGATTATGGAGTGTATTCGTACTGTGACTTATTCAATCCTTGTTAACGGAGAGCCGAAGGGTTTAATTACTCCTTCTAGGGGCTTAAGACAGGGCGATCCCCTCTCCCCTTTCTTATTTTTGTTTTGTGCTGAAGGTTTAAATGCCATTCTCAGGAAAGCAGCCTTGGATGGAGAAATTGAGGGTTTTTCTTTATGTAGGAATGGTCCAAAACTTACTCACCTTTTCTTTGCAGATGATTGTCTTATCTTTTGCAGATCAACATTGGAGGAGTGCCTTAAGATCCAGTCGTTGTTGGATATCTATGAAGTGGCTTCAGGCCAGATGATTAATAAGGAGAAAACTACGCTATTTTTTAGCGGAAATACAGATACACAAACACAAGATGCAATCAAAGTGGCACTCAATGTTCCTGCCATCCAACATTATGAAAAATATTTGGGGCTTCCGTCCTTTATTGGTAGGGAAAAGAAGGCTTGTTTTACTAAGGTAAAAGAACGAATATGGGCTAAGATGCAAGGTTGGAAGGAAAAACTTTTGTCTCAAGCAGGAAAGGAGGTTATGATTAAGGCAGTAATTCAATCCATTCCTACTTATTCGATGAGTGTTTTTAAATTGCCGATCAGTCTATGTAAGGAAATTGAAGCAATGATTCGCAAATTTTGGTGGGGGCAAGGTGATTCAAAAAAGATTCATTGGGTGAAGTGGAGTTCCTTGTGCTCTTCTAAGTCGATTGGTGGGATGGGTTTCAGAGATATCCAAAAGTTTAATAATGCTCTTTTGGCTAAACAAGTGTGGCGATTGATCCATCAAAAAGACACTTTGCTCTACAAGGTGTTTAGTGCGAAATACTTCTCCCATGGGAGTATTATGGACGCCTCGGTTCCTCAAAAGTGTTCATATGCTTGGCGGAGTATCTTACAGGCTCGGGAGGTCATTGAGAAGTGTGCTATCTGGCGTGTGGGCAGTGGACATGGAATTGATGTGTGGAAGCATAGATGGCTCCCAAACCTGAACTACAACAAAATTATTTCTCCAAGAAGAGAGTCCTCTGTGTCTCGGGTTAGTGATTTGTTCTATCCGGATACTCGGATATGGGATCCGGGTAAGCTTGAGGAGAATTTCTATCCGTGGGAGGCAGAGCTAATAAGTAGGATTCAAGTCAGTGATGGTAATGCCGAAGACCTCCTTGTTTGGCCCCTGACTTCTGATGGTTCCTTCAGTGTTCGTAGTGCTTATAGATTCCTGGCTTTGGCAGATTTTAGCTCTCAACCAAGCTCTTCTTTAGGTATTGAGCAGCAGAATTTTTGGAAAAATATCTGGAAGATCCGTGCCCCAAATAGGATAAAACACTTCATTTGGCGAGCGGCAAAGGATGCGCTTCCTACTAAACAGAATTTGCGTGCTAGACATATTCCCATTGATGAAACCTGTGATCTTTGCGAGGATCATCAAGAGACATTGTTGCATAGTTTATGGCTGTGCGACCATGCTCAGTTTGTTTGGAAGTCTGATCCAGGTTTTGCTCCTTTGTTTCAGAAGCAGTATCGCTCTTTTCGGGACTTGCTTGAGGCAGTGATGCTGACAAGTTCTCAGTTTCGGGTTGCTCTGTTTTGCACCACAGCTTGGAGTTTATGGCAGAGACGTAATAGGCTCAGGGAGAAGCAGCCCACATGGAGTCTTCACGAGTTGGGTAGTCGAGCTAAGGCTTATGTTGTGGAATTCCTCACCGCGAATCATCAGCCCTCACAGGTTCCTTCTCGGCGTGCTCAGGTGTCTTGGTCTCCGCCGACGGAATCGGTATATAAAGGAAACTTTGATGCAGCTTTCTTTGACACGTCTGGTTGTGCGGGTGTTGGAGTGGTTTTCCGTGATTTCCAGGGCCAAGTGATCGTAGCTTTGAGTCAAAAAATTCCTCTGGTTCAATCAGTGGAGCTAGCAGAGGCTATGGCTGCTCGTCGGGCATTGTTATTTGCTAAAGAGCTAAGTTTGTTTGATGTGGAGATCGAAGGGGATTGTTCAAGGGTTCTTGCTGCTCTGAATATGACAAGGAATTGTAGCACTTTATTTGGTCATGTGATTGATGAGTGTAAGAGTCTAGGGACGTCGTTTCGTTCTTGCAAGTTCGGCCATGTTAGGAGGGAAGGGAATAGGTTGGCGCATGCTTTAGCTAGGAGAGCAGTTTTATCTGCAGACACAGAGGTATGGGTAGAATCTCTACCTAGTGATTTGGATAATGTATTCCAATCGGATTTGATTCAATAAAATTTTCCTTACTTTTTTCTCAAAAAAAAAAGTTAAAAACAAAGAACCACTTCAATAATATATATATATATATATATATTAAAAAATCATTATAGTAACCTAGTCCTATAGAAAATTCACTATGGAAAAATAGTTACAATAGTCAACTACAAAACTTTTGTATAGATAGATTCTATTGCAAAATCTACAAACGACTTGCCTTTTACCATTCTATTACAGTAGACCCGAAATCTTTGGAATCTTACTCAATGAACTTCTTCCATGAACTCATCATCAGTAGAAACCAAAATCTATAACACTCCAAGGACCCTTCTTGAAGATTTGATAGTAATAAACCTCATTGGAAATGAACTCTATGGTTTCAATCTATCATACACTCACTTTGGGATCATGAACAAAGTGAGTAAAAATTAAGGTTTTGCTCAATAGATAAGAGCCACAAATTATTCNGGGGTAAAGTTTTCTTGATCCACTGTCAATTTGGACAGTATGTTTATTATGAGTCTGGAAAATCCATTGTACAAGTCTGGATGGAGGAGGTACCTTGGTTTTGGATGTCGTAATTCAACATGACATAATTCGTTACTTTTCTTACTTCTCAATAGTTTAGTACAATTGGTTTTCGAATATCTTTCCTTGCATATATTCTGTTTGATAAGATTTTTTTTCTTTTTTTCTTTATAATCATATTATCTATTTTTCTGAAAAATTCTTTGTTCCACGGTCAAGTTGCAACCTTTTTTGTCTTGCACAAAAAGCATTGCTACTCGTTATGCAAGCGTTGGTCTTCTTGACATGTGACGTATAATTTGTAAACTGTTGTAAATCATGCCTCTCTTGATCCAGCTGGATATTCCTTTGATTGAAGAAAGCATCTGCTATAACAAAGGATATTCTTTTGAAGATTATCAGTATCAGGTTGAGTGTATAGATATGTATATATATATATATATATAATTCAATAGTTACAATAATTGGGAAGGTCCTTTCAAAGAATCTTGGTTCTCCTATCAAGGAAAAGACAATGCTATTTGAACTATATGGCCCTTAAACAGATTGAATCGTTATTTGATAAGCAAAAAGATGTACAAATGCTGTTCACTGGAAAGGTATTGTACATTAAAAAATTACTTTATGTCACATCATTGTACCTTATGTTAGATTTTTGACTAATTTTATGAAGCGCAGAACTAATAAAGTTAATTATTTGAGTTTCATTTATTACTTCAGTTATATTTTTAATTAATTTATTAATTTATACCAATTTTTTTTTTATTAAAGAGACCTCACAATAAATAATTCTTAACAGATACCTTACTATGCCTGTTAACATTTTTCATAAATTAAATGTTCATTTCTTCTGTTTTGGTTTTTTTTTTTTTATTTGCTCAAGTCATAGTTAAATCCTAACTTAACCCTATCCATTGGTTGGTTGGGTGAGTATGTCATTGTTTACTATTATTATTATTATTCAAAAAATCAGCACTATAAAAGTGAGTGCAGGTTTGGCTGATTAGCTTACATTTTTTTTAAAAGTACAAATGAGAGAGAGAGAGAGATTACATACAGCACCGCAAAATAGGAATTCGTTAGCGGTAGTAGAAATAAACTTGAACAATATTGTAAACAAACTGTGTGCAAATGATACTGCTAACTCCACCAAAGACATACCATTACATCTATTAACTATACAAGGAATTCGCAGTAAATTAAAATGCANAAAGTAGGAAAAGGAATGGTGACAAAGGGTCTCCTTGACGGATACCCCGAGTAGGTTTTATCATTCCTTTTGGCTCTCCATTCACCAATATAGAATAAGAAACGGTTTTGACACAGAGCATCAATAATTTTATCCATTTTTCAGTAAATCCCACACGTCTCATGACAGATTCAAGGTATGACCACTCCACCTTGTCAAATGCTTTGCTCATGTCTAACTTGATAGCCATATAGTCTTCCTTGCCCACATGTTTCTGCATACTATGGAGAGATTCAAAAGCAACTAGAATATTGTCAGAGCTTAATCTGCTTTTTGTAAAGGCACTTTGATGTTCAGAGATGATTTTTGGGAGGATTTTCTTTATTCTATTGGCCAATACTTTTGAAAATATTTTGTATAGCACGTTACAAAGGCTTATGGGTCTAAAATCTGAAGCATACTCGGGGGAGTTTTTTTTTGGGATGAGTGTAATAAAAGTATGATTGAGATTATTAGGGAGATGAGCAGAATTTAGGAAGTCTAAAACTGATTGAGTAACATCGTTACCAATTGTACCCCAGTAGTGTTGGTAGAATAAAGGAGGCATTCCGTCTAGTCCTGGTGCTTTGAGTGGTGCCATTTCTTTTATTGCTTTCTAAACTTCCCATGCAGTAAAGTCTTGTGCCAGGTGATTGTTCAAATCTGAATTTATCACCTTTTCAATAGACTCCGTGGTAGCATCATTTGGTTCCTGATTTGCTGAAGTGTATAGCTCCTGGAAATAACCAATAAGTATCTCGGCTACCTCCTCATTGCTTGAACTCCATTGCCCATTTGTTGACCGAAGTTTCTGGATAGTATTTTTTCGCCTTCGTTGAGTAGCCCGACTGTGAAAATACTTTGAGTTTCGGTCACCTTGAGTAGCCCACTGCACCTTTGATCTTTGAAACCATAGCCTGTTTTCCTTGTCCATCAGCTCTGTAATCTCCTTTTTTAAATTCTGTATTTTGAAATTTTGTCCAGTGCGCATCGCCTCCTTCTCTGCTCTGCCAATTCTTTCCTTTTTTCCTTCAGGGAATTTCTGATGTTGCCGAAGTGATCCTTCTCCCATCTTTTTAATTCTCGGCCACATTTGTCAATTTTTCTCATGACTTTTGTTGCTGGATCATCTACTTCCCGTGCTTGCCAACTTGCTTCAACCACTTCTGAACATGTGTGGTCCGACAGCCAGGCTTCTTCGAATCGGAACGGTTTTGTTACCGATTGAAACTCGAGGCCCTCCATATTGATCCATAATGGGCTATGATCAGAAGAGTCAGACTTGAGGTGATGGACTTTTGTACCTGCAAATCTCAAAAGCCAATCGTTAGTAGCCAAAGCACGATCAAGCCTCTCCCATATTGAGTGACCAGCAGAAAAATGTTTCTGCCATGTATACCAGGAGCCTGCAAAGCCGAGATCAATAAAGCCACATTCATCTGCGACATCTCTAAATAATTGCATCTGTGCTTGGTTTCTGCTACTTCCTCCCAATTTCTCGGAGCTTCTCATAATCTCATTAAAATCCCCGGCACACAGCCAAGGGATATTAAATTTTCTGTGAAGTTGACGAAGCTTGTTCCAAGACTCAATCCATTTATACGTCACAGGTTCGCCATAAAATCCTGTGAAACGCCATTCTTCCTCCTTTCCTTTATTGATGATGGAGTCTATATAATTTGGTGAGAAAGAATCAACGTGCAAGTCCACTGAATTTCTCCAAAAAAGTGCGAGACCCCCACATCTGTTATTTCTTTCAACAAAAAATAAGTTATCAAATTCAATTTTCCGCTTTGTCTCCTTTAGCCTTGCTTCATCCGCCCATGTTTCGGCTATAAACAGGACGGAGGGATCTTTTGCTCAAATCACTACTTCAAGCTCTTTTTCTGTTCGTGGGTTCCCAAGCCCACGGCAGTTCCACACTATGATAACTTGATATGTCACACTGTGCTTGGTGCAAAATAATAAGAATGATATGACTTACCTCTACTACTTTTTTAACTTGAATTTCCTTTTGTTTTAATGAAAAATTGTCACATCACCCACTAACTAAATAAAATATGGAAATTAAATCTCATTACCACTTATCATTGTATATTTAAAACAACTAAAGATGTCAGGTTAAAAATGTACTTGAAATAAACCAAACCCTAAAAAAAATTATGTTAACAATGGATCTAAAAGTGATGGGAGCTCATAAAAAATAAATAAATAAATAAATAAATAAATAAACCTTCCAAACTTTTGACTCTACTCGTAAAGGGCTTAGTGTATTTGGGTAATTCGGGAGTTTTAGTATAAAAAAAAAAATTCATTAAATTTAATTCAAATGATTTTGGAGGAATGAAAATTTGAAGTTTTGAAAAATATTTGAGGATCTTTCTCCTACCTATCAAATAAAAATTTAATGAGTAATGCTATAGTTACAAACTATTTCATAATATTTTTACAAATTGTTGATATGTCCAATTTTTTATTGGTTTTAATCTAGGCTTACCACTAACATCACTTTTTTATTTACCAATAACTACTCACTACATCAGCACTTTGTAACAAATTTTGTTAAAAAGTTTGTATCTCTAGCATTAATTACTCAAATTTATTTCCTATTTATTCCATTTTCTCCTACTTAAATTCTCAAATAAGGGAACAATCTTTCTATTTTCTCAATTAAGATTCTCAAATAAGGAAATAGAATGAATATTTTAAAATTATTTCTTTCATACCATTCCTTCCTATTCCATTCTCTCTTTCCAAACAAAGTGTCAATAAAAGTCATGTTATATCAATTTATAGTTTTTCATTTTATTAAACTGTTTTATTTAATTAAAAAATCTCAAACATTACTTTTTTTTTTTTTTTTTTTTTGGTTGACAAACGAGGATGTCCAAATCTCTTCAAGTATCTGACTATTTTCTCCGATGTATGTAGTCCCCCCGTCCCACACGCATTAGGTTATTACATGAAAGTGGTCCTAAGATGCTAGCAAGAGATTTCAAACCTAATATCTCATTGATATCATGAGACTTTAGGAATCACTAAGCCAGCCCCTTGAAGTTAAACATTACTCAATGCAATGGTATCAGCCCAAATGTGTGCTTTTGTTGCCGACATAGCAAATTAGCAACTATCAAATAACCATCTATTACGAGGATCATCAAATTTGACTGTTATTGATAATTGGATACTTTCCATTAGGAAGTGCTACCAAGTACCAACTTGTGACATTCAATTTCAACCATGATGAAATGGTTTTTCTATGTGGATCTCTAGAAATGATAAGACGAGTGTGGACAATAGGTACAGTCATTTCGTAAAGCCTTTTTTAGTTTTTCTTTTCTTTTCTTTTCTTTTCTTTTATACGAATCTTGGAAACCTTGTTTTCCACTTTGTATATTTTAAATTTCCACATGTTCCGTGGATATTACTCGTTAAAAAAAATATTATCTTTTTATACCTTCTAGATGATCTGTATCTAAAGAGAATCTACAAGTCAACAGACTACAGCTCAGCTACCTAATATAATGAGTGCTTATTCTGTATCTATCACCTCATTTTTCAAAGAAATTAGATTTACAAGGGAAAGCTAGGAAAAATGTGAATTTGAATTCCCTGGAATTTATAAAATTGAGGTTGTAATTGCAGGCGTTTGTTGAAATTCCATTTCTTGCGCTTGGCCAATGAATATGATGTCCTTTCTACCACCTATAACAGAATAGAACTGTAGTTTGTGAATTGTGATTGGGTTGCACTCTGTTTATTTCTTTATGGGTTACACATTGATTCGTCACATTATTTTTCCAAAAACACAATCGATGTATAGTGCAAAGTACACGTGAGAATGATTTCTAGCCGTGGACAATGCAAGATTGGCTAACAACAACAACAACAACAACAAATATGGCCAAACGTGCTTCGGGTATCCATTGAAAACTTTTAAGTAAAAAAGGCAAATATATTGAAAAACATTAAATGTGTGTCATATAGCTAAAGTCCAATTTATGTGCTTAGATAAATTTACAATTTTCACACAGACCAAGCACTTATCTAAATTCAAGAGATGCTTTCTTTTTCTTTTCTTTTTTTAGGAAGAAAGAGAGGCTTTCTAGCAACATCACATTTTATATATATAAAACGAATAACATTCTTTGTTGTGATTATTTCACAATAAAAATGATATCAACGATAAACTTCAATGAAAATAACATTAGTTCAATCACAAGAAATCGTATCAATAATTGTGAGATGGAAAATTTTTAGCTGATATTGTTCATTATGTGAGAGACTAATTTAAGTCACACTCTGGATTGATTCCTCAGAAAAATGAGGGCAAAATGACATGAAAATTTCAAGACATACGTCACTTTTGAAGGATGTACGGGTACCAGGAAATGTCAAAGTTACCACTCAGTGGCCACAGTTCCTTCTTCATGTCACATTACATCGTTGTTGCACCTAGAAGGGGTACAGGGTTAAACAGACTGGTCCACCATGACCAAGGGAACCATGGTAATTTAATTAAAAAAAA
>NW_027069641.1:12035-55808 GCF_002906115.3 Quercus suber
TACAAAGGAAAAGGCCTATTGCACACAATATGTGCAAACACAAACTGCTCATATACAAATTCTTCCAACCTTAGTTTAGAAGAGCGCACATGACTTTAGTCTTTGTCACTATGACTGTGCATGGGTCGGGTTGGGCAATCTATCAACTTTGGTATCTGGAACATCAGGTTTTGAGAATTATGAATTCATGTGGTGTGCTTGCTGTGGTGAAAGAAAGCTCCTAGGGTGTATTTAGAATACGGGTTTTGTGAGATCCCTTTTTTCTTAGTGAAACTTTCTCCTAGACAGCCCATGTAAATAGGCCTAAAGCCGAACCATATAAACCTTTGTGTTCTCTCTGTGATTATTTTTTGTAATCTTATATTTCTGTTTTGCATAAACTAACTATTTATTGGTAACAAATTCAAAAGATAAGTAAGCGAAGATTTGACTATCTCATCAACAGATTACTTACTTTTAGAATTTGTAACAGCAAGAAAAATTAAAAGCAGGAAGACCTTGCTGCTTGACTACTTGAACGATGTTAAACTCAATGAGCTGACAGTTTTCAGTTTGAAAGAAGTGGTAACTGCAACAAAACACTTTCATGTATCTAATATGCTTGGGAGAGGTGGCTTTGGTTCAGTCTATAAGGTAATGGTTGCTCTTGTAGACTTCATTGGTTCCTCTTCAAATCATACAGATAAGTGCTCAGATTCATTGTTTGTTTTGCAAGGGAAAATTGCATGATGGACAGGAAATAGCAGTGAAAAGACTGTCAACATCCTCTCGACAAGGGCTTGAAGAATTTATGAATGAGGTGGTGGTGATTTCTAAACTCCAACATCGAAATCTTGTTAGACTTCTTGGCTGTTGCAATGAGGGAGAAGAAAAGGTGTTGATCTATGAGTACATGCCAAACAAAAGTTTGGACGCAATTGTTTTTGGTTAGTACATTTAGATTCTTTGCCTTTTAGGCTCATCTGTAGAATAACTTTCTATATCGTTAATATGTTGAACTCTAGACCTCCAAATTTGTATATTTTCTTTCCAAACAAATTTACCCTTCCTTTGTAATTTTTTTTCTTGTCACTATTCATTTAGATCCACTCAACCAAAGACTCCTTGATTGGAAAAAACGCTTCAACATTATTGAAGGAATTGGTCGAGGTCTGCTATACCTTCATAGGGATTCTAGAATGAAGATTATTCATAGAGATCTAAAGGCAAGTAATATCTTGTTAGATGAAGACCTAAATCCAAAAATATCGGATTTTGGAATTGCTAGAATTTTCGATGGCATTGAAAATCAAGCTAATACTAAAAGGGTTATTGGGACATAGTAAGTGCTTTGTTGAATTTAAATTTAAGTTGTTCTAAAATAAAAGAAAAATACAATAACACCACTTTTTGTGCTTAAATAGTCAAATGATGAGGATGTGTTTCAATTTTTAAATGCAGCGGATATATGTCTCCTGAATATGCAATGCAAGGACTTTTTTCAGAGAAATCAGATGTTTTTAGCTTTGGTGTGTTGATACTAGAAATTGTTAGTGGGAGAAAAAACACTAGCTTTTACAATGATGAACAGTACTACTTGAGCCTTGTAGGATTTGTAAGTCTATCTAATTGATTGTCCGTTTTATTCAAAGCGCCAATTGGTAACTGCCAAAAAGATTATACATCCCAATTTTTGTCTTTCACACTTGTTATCTTTCAGGCATGGAAATTGTGGAATGATGGCAATAGCATGGCTTTGATCGAACCAGCAATATGGGATCCTTGCTTTCGAATGGAGATGTTGAGATGCATACATGTGGGATTGCTATGTGTACAAGAAACGGCAAGAGATAGGCCTACTATCTCGACTATTATTTCGATGCTTAATAGTGATATCGTGGATCTTCCCTTTCCTAAGCAACCTGCATTCACCGAAAGGCAAATTGCTTCAAATTGTGAGCCTGCTCAACAAGGCGAAATAAGAATCTCCATTTGCAATGTCACTCTTACGACGATTTATGGCAGATAAGAATAAAGTTCTTGAAATAAATCCCTCTAAATTTATGCCCATCCATTATCCAATTCATTGTACATAATGACATTCCATTATATATAAAATCACTTTAAAAATAAAAATCTCTCTTATCTTGTTCTGTAAATTTTTTTTTTGGCTTTGGAGAAATTTCGATGCATTTTGATAATATATTCTGAAACTTTTATTTTAAAATGAAACATTCAATACTAGTGAGTATAAGTATAACTATTTAGTTCAATTTTAATTCCTTATTAACTTTAATTTGGGCCGGGGGGGAATTTGGGTTGGGGAGTCTAAATCCCAATATTTTGATTAGATGATATAAAAAGGATAAATATTTAGATTTAAATTAAATTCGCCAATGATTTTATGAGCCCAAAATCCTCATATTTAAAAAACATATACCCCTCTTTCAAAAGTAATCCAAAACTTTCAAAATGGCAAGGTCCAATGTTCAAGCCTCAAATGGGACATTAATCCATCAGGAAAAAGGGAGTCTCCCTATGATATGTCAACATGTGCTTCACCATGAGAAATGATCTTCAACATAGAGATAAGTTTATTGGCAAAATCTTCAATTTATGCAGAATAGTACTACCAAGTTCCGACAGGCCAGAAGACCAACAATAGGACACAATCATGCAATCAAAACAGCTTTTAAGTCCCAAGCACGCAAGAGAAGGTTCAAGAGTTTGGACAAAATAATGGAAAGAAGACAAGAGTACATTTAAGTCATACAGTCATGCATATATAAAACCTGTCCATCAAGAAGAAATATTAGGACAGATCACAGATGCTTAGCCCTGTAAATTCTGCCTAGCTGCGGTAGCTTGTCTCTCATTCACTGAGGGCATTCTGGCAACAGCTGCCTTCCTAGAGGCCAGTGGAGTCCCATTTATACCAATTGTTGTGGTATAGCTTGAATCATTTTCCTCTTAGATCTCCAAACACTTTGTGCATGAGGGGTGTCAATTAAGGTACAAGATTCTTGGCTTGTGATTCTTAGTTATTATGCATACAATGATAATTAGTAATTACTTAGTGGTATTATTGAAGGAAATTAATGCAAATGTATTATAATAGCACTAAATATTTTATGGTAGTTTTTTTTTTTTTTTTTTCAAATTATTAGTTTAATCTTCTTTTGGAAGTTTTTTTTTTAAAAAAAATAAATTATTAGTCAACTAAGGGTCTGATTGAATACCGCTTATTATTGAAAACTGAAAACACTCTAACAAAATAATTTTTAAATATGTGATAGTGCCGTAAGATCTAATTTTAAAGTTAAATTTGCATTTTTTCAAGTTGCAAGCCCCATGAACGGTGCCCATGAACCCACAGAAATGAAACGAAGACACATTGGATAGCGCAAAACGCGCCATCCAAACTCACACTAGTGCATTTTCAACAAAATTATTGAATAGACATTGAAACGAGAATGGTGTCCTCCAGAAGCTGAGCAGTACAAAGTGAATTTCGATGTAACGGTCTTCAAATTTTTGAACTTGGCAGGCATTGGGGTCATTGTCCATGATTGGCGTGGTGAAGTGATTGGAGCTCTATCCATGCCCATTCCTCTAACTCAAACTGTGAATAAATTGGAGGCATTAGCTTGTCGCAGAGCGGTTCGGTTTGCAAGTGAACTTGGACTTCGGAAAGTTATTTTTGAAGGTGATTCGTCGATGGTGATTAATGTTCTTTCTCAATGGTCTGGTTGTTTTTCTTCATATGGGAATATCATTGATGATATCATTTTTCTTGTGGCTGATTTCCAGTTTTTTGAATTCTATCTTTTTTTTTTTTTTTTGATGAAAATATCATGTTGAAATACTTTGTAATGTTGTGGATGATGTTCTTGCTAAAAAGGCCAAAGACTTGTTGGGGATTCGGGTTTGGTTGGAAGACCTTCCTGAAGACATTTCTCCCCTTGTCCTTTTAGATGTTTATTGAGTTGTTTCCAGTTTTATAAATTCCCAGGCATATTGTCTGGTTTCTCAACAAAAAAAAAAGGCATTGAAATGAGTATGGGAATAATTAGGAAAATTAATAAGATACAAATGGTAATCATTTTGGTATGTTATAAGTGTGCTTTAAGACTTGAGGACTTTTTTTTTTTTAGAGACATCTTGAGGACTTCTATAGAAATGTAATATTTATTTATAAAATAATAATTATAAATGTGGTAATAATAATATAATTAAGGTTTGTAACTGAAAATAGTGATTTAATTTTGGCCTTATTTTTTCATTCAATTTCTTCAACTCAAACGTTTTTTAACATCTTCCAGCTCTTTTTCTTTTCCAGTTTTTTTTTTTTTTTTTAAATTGAGTCTAATAATTATTAGATGTTTTCACACATAACTAGTATTCAATTAACCTCCATAAACGTAGTCTCAAAGAGTCAAGCCCAACCTTCAACCTGACCATGGTCAAGCCCACAGGCCCCTTCATAAAATCGAAATCTCATGCCACGACCAGGCCCAAAAAGCCTATTTCGAAAACCACTGAACCCAAAAGGCTCAGTCGTTACACGTGGCGTCAAAAATGCCAAACTTATAAATTTGGACCTTAGACGTGGCATCAAAGTATGGGCCTTAGAGTTAGACCCATCCAAGCATTGGACCATATCCAGCCCCCTCACAATCAAAATACCAAACAAACCAATAGGAAAATGCTGTTGCTAAGCTTAATTAACCCAAGCCATACTTTAGGATGCTTATATATATTTTATTATTTTTTAACTAGTTGTGAACTTGGGCAATGTGCAACTAAGTTTTTGCTCAATTAGTAAAATCTTTGATAATTAAATAAGAGATTTGAAGTTTAATCCCTGCCCTAGAAGTTTGAAACTCTCTCAAAAGAAAAAAAATTTCTTTAATTTTTTTGGTTTCTAGTTTTCATTTCCTAATTGGTTATGTCAATGAAACTCATCTTTCTTAAAACATAAAAATAAAAATAAAAAATAAACATCGTGCTTTGTTGAGCAAAAAAAAAAAAGTAATAACTTATTAGAGTCAACTTTCACAAATAAGATACTTCATCAAAATTTTGAAATTTGTTGCCAAAAAAAAAAAAAAAATGTGTCCTATGTCCATAACATTATTGAGTAAAAAGACAAATAGAAACTAATTCAACTAGAATAATTAAACGAAAAGCAAACAATTATATTGTATTATTTTATCTAATGACTATCTGATTTCAAATTAGTATGTATTTAATTTTAATATTTTATATTATTCACTTATTTATTATGAGGAAAAATGTGGTTGAAAGTAAGATTGCTTTTGTCTATATATTGGATTATTGTATTTAACTTTTTAAAAAAGTACATAAGAATTCTTTTCATATTTTTGTAGCGAACTTTTTGGAACATAAATTTATTATACCCATATTATATATGTTGAACAATTACAACATAAACACAAACTAGTGATGTACATATCACAAATAAATTAAATTATTTTTATTTTTATTTAAGCAATTGGTAGATGACATGACTATTGATATTTGATCATCTTTAAATTTATGAAGATAATGTAATCCAGCAGTGGATTTATCAAAATTCACATTTAATTAAAAAAAATTAAGTAGTGTAACATTACTTAAAATTACACCAAGTGTAACTTTAACCCACCTTATATATATGTGTGTGTGTGTGTGTATGTGAATTGAGTTCAAGTTACACCTTGTATAACTCTAAACGATATTACACCACTTAATAACTTATTATTAGATGAGAATTTTGACAAATCTATCGTTGGATTACATTATATTCATATACTCTCCATGCTTGCAAAATTTCACGATTATCAAAGATTAATTAATAATCATGTTATCAATCAATTATTTAAATTCAAGTTTTTGTAATTTAAAATAATTCATAAAAGATGAATTTATGGATCACATGGTAAATAACATCCAATTAGCATGAAAATTGCCATGCATGTTAAGCACATATAGAACACGTAATTCAACGGTGAGATTCTTAAAATATGAATTTAATAACAAGTTATTAGATGATGTAACATTACTTAGAGTTACACCAAGTCTAATCAAAATGACGCAAACTTGATAAGTTATGGTACTATTTGATTAAAAACAAATGTTTTCACAAAATTTTGCTTGCAAAGGTTCTCACACAAACAATTTCATCACCATCTACCGTGGCTTTAATCTTATGCTTAAAATTTGAAATGAATAACTTTCACTGAAAATTGACATGAGATATGTCATGAGAAATACCCAAGTTAAATATTGATACTACAATAGTGATAATAGCTACTATTTAACAGAAAATTTGGGAAACAAATATAAATAACAACCTTGATATTACCTATAAAAAAGGACATATTAATAAAAATTTATAATATATAACTTATAATTAAATGAAAAAGAAGAAGTCACCTGAATCCAAGCCCAATATAATTCTAGAAACTGAAATTCACCTTCACCTATATTTGACATTTAAAAATACTTTCTAGTCACAATATATAATGATATGAAATCCTCATTCAGTAGAGATTAACATGGCAATAAAAATTTTGATCTTTATGGGAAAAAAGTTTGCTTTTGCAAGTATGTTTAATTATTGTATTAATCTCCCAAAATGTATATGATAAAATTTTCATTATTTTAGTTTCAAACTTTTAGAATATAAATGTGTAATACTTGTACCATTCTTTCTTAGTTGCAATATTTTTTCTCGAAATATTTGAATCATATCTATTAAAGCACTTATTGTCGTATATGCATACCATATCTTACTATGATTTATTAATTATCTATTGAAAAATTAAAACATAAACATAAACTTGTGTGATACATATCGGAAGAAATAGATTAAACTTTTTTTAAAATTTCATATGTGCACTTAAAAAAAAAAACAAACAAACAAACAAACTAAGTAGGTGTATGGTTTTAGGAACTAAGAAAAATAATACAACTAAACCTTTCATTATAAATTCATGGTGTTTCTTGGTTTAAAACAAAGATTTTCGTAAGACTGTGTTAATAGGGGTGGTCAAGGTTTTGAAACTCGAACCAAACCGTACGACCGGTTTAACTGAGCACCGTATCTTAAAACGGTTCTTTAAACGCAAAAAATCGGAAATTATATTTTTGCTGTCAACCTTGAACCGCGGTCAAACCGCACGGTTTTCTGAACCGGACATAGGTTTTTCGGTTTCCTCTTCAGAAAATTTCTTCATGAAGAGCAGTTTCAGGTTGGCCGGATATGTTCTTTAGGGGAAAAAGAGTGAGACGGGAATAGAAGGAGGGAGAGTGAGTTAAGGATGAAGCTGTGAAAGAGAGTTTTACATTCAGATCTGTTATAATTTGCTTGAGAACTGAGTTAGACCGAAGATGAGAGACAGTGGCCTCGTTTGGTTTGTCATTTCAAACAACATTTTTTAGTTTTTAAACAGCATTTCACGCATTTCAACACACTTTTTCACCCACACATATTTCAAAAAACTATAAACAACAATTTTTAAACTACTCTACCAAACATCCCCTGAGAAGTAGGGAGAGAGAGACACCAGATTTCAAATCTGAGAAGTAGGTGCCAGAAAGTTCCTCCAACAAAAAAAAAAAAGTTGCTGGAAAGAAAAGTAAAAGTGTAGAAGAAGTTATCGTATTGCTTGAGAAAAAAAGAAAAAAAAAATAAGATTCACATCATATTGAAGAAGATGAAGAAGAAAAAAAAACAAAACAAAAATTCAAGTCACGGACAGAGCTCAAGTGCTGTCATTAAAACTCCTTCTTCAAGCTTGTGTCTCTGCCACTTTCAGAGAGAAAAAGTGAGAGTCTGAGACTTTTACGAGGCTTTGAATAAAGTGCTTAGAAATGTGATATCTAGATATTTATGAGTCCAATGCACGTGAGTAATTGGTACTTGGTGGAAGTGGAGCTTCCTAAAAGCTTCATGATTCTAATTTTAAAGTACCCATGTTTTTTAAATCAATATTGCTCCTTTTTTTTTTTTATCTATTATTTGTATTTTATTTTATTATTAAATGATTTATGATGTGGTTTGACTTATGTTCGCTTTGAATTTAATTTTTTTTTATTTATCTTATGAAAGTTACTAGTATGATATAAAAAATACATTTAAAATATAGTTTTTTATATTTATTTAAGAATTATTTTAGTCAAATTTTGTATTTATATTAATTTAATATATATATATATAATAATTATTAAATTAATTATGATGTCATCATAATTTGATCATGATTCAATTTTGATTTGATCTCACAAAATTTAAATTTCTCTTTTTTACGGTTCAATAAACGATTCGGATTTCAAAACTTTAGAATGATTGCACAAGCAAATTAAGCAATGTCACAACTTTCAGGTGTACTTCTAATCTCATAATCTAAACTGCTTCTCTTGGAGTTGCCTGGTTGTTGGAGACTACTAGTGCACTTAGCTAATTAATATCGAGCTTAGTACGGGAGAAACTGCTAATGAATTTCTTTTAAATAAGATGGAAGACAAAAAAAATAAACTTTTATTCATGACCTTAAACTTTTAGAGGGAACCAAGGTATAATTCTATGACTATGACTACTCAACGTCAAAGTTTTACCTAATCAGTTACAGAGATTTGGGTGGGTGAGTGACGTCAATTGTATGGTGATTTTTTTTTGTTTTTTTTTTTTTTGAAGCAAATATTACCCCTAAGAGTAAGGACAAAATAAAAGAGGATAAAAGAACAAGGTTGGAGGAAATTCAGGAAATTTTTTTTTTTTTATATGGGTTGACATAGCTTTATTTCATTGACTGGCCCCTCTTCAAAGAGAATAAAGTGTGTGTATATAAAATGGAAATATTAATTTTGAGTAATATTAGAGATTCAAACTCTTTTATAAAAAAAAATTTATAAATTACTAATGTGATATATAGTTATTGATAAATAAAAAAGTAATGTTAATGATGAACCTATATAAAATTTAATATAAAGTTGGTCACATGAATAGTTTAGAAAAAAGTTGTAAAATAGTTTGTGTTTGTAATAATAGCATTACTCATTAATTTTTCACAAATTACAATCATTTAAATATATATATATATATATTTATATTTATATCTTCTTCTTTTTTTCAGAAGAGTAATGCTACATCTACAAACTATTTTATAATATTTTTACAAAATGTTGATATGACCAACCTCTTATTGATTTTTATCTAGGTCCACCACTAATATCACTTTTTCATTTATCAGAAATCACTTACCACATCAGTAGTTTGTAAAAATTTTTTGTAAAATAATTTATATTTCTAGTATTATTCTTTTCAGAATACAATAATTTATATTTCTAGTATTATAAGTAAAGTCATTTTATGAAATTTAATTGTAATTTAGAATATATAATTATATATACCAAGAGGGCAACGACATAAGAAACTTCCAAACTGTGGTCCATGAGATATAAGCAACTACTGTTATTATTATTATAATTATTATTATAATTTTTTTTTTTAGAAACGTCTATTATTATTATTATTATTATTATTATTATTATTATTATTATTATTATTGTTGTTGTTGTTTAGGTAATGAACCCCTTTGACTTTTATAACATGACATAATTTTTGGTTATTAGACTCATTAAGAGTCCATTTGTAGAAGAGTTTGAGTAATATTATTTATAGTTTTTTGAGATATATATGAAAGAAAAAGTGTATAAAAATGTGTATAATATTATTTAAAAATTGAAAATAACTTGTTTGCCGACTCTATCAAACGCACCCAAAATTCTGGAGTAGCATCATAACTAGAAAACAACTAACAATGACCCCGTTTGGATTCAACGTTTTCCTGCGGCACGTTTTGTCCCTGCGTTTTCTCCCTTTTTTTTTTTGGGTCAGCAAGTGAACAGTAAAAGCACATGAATTTACTGTGCAGGAAAAAAATACTGTTAATGTACTGTTTACAGCACTGTTCATGCAATAAAAAATATTAAAAATGGGTCTCACAATATTATTCACACATTTAAAAATTATTTTGATACAGTATTTTCAGTTTTCAATTTTAATTTTCGAGTTTCAACAACAATAAACTCAATACAAACGGACCAATAACTTGTTAGATAGGAGGGATATATCTTATTTGCCGGATACTGATTAAATCTCTCTTAGCTTCTCACAGGCAGATAGCCCCACACGTGTGAGCCTCACCTGCTTGTGAGAGCGCCAACTCGCCGGGTACCTCAAAGGAGGCGGGACTCACACACTGTGGAGCCCACCTCTTTGTGAGGTACCCGGCATATAAGCCGAGTACAGGATACACACAAACAAGAAGCAGTTTCTACAAGTCATGGGACTTCTTAGCAAGAGGAACTTTTTGTCTGTCTTTTGTTGCCTTTGTTTAAACCTAGGCGTTGCCATAGACACCATTATATCTCCCCAATCCATCAAAGACCCAGAATACATAATCTCCGATGGAGTGCTTTCAAACTTGGATTCTTTAGCCCAGTAAATTCCACCAATCGCTACCTTGGAATATGGTATAATAGAATTTCTGTATTCACTGTAGTATGGGTAGCTAACAGACAGAAACCCCTCAAGGATTCTTCTGGGGTTCTTACTATATCTGAGGACGGCAATCTTGTAGTCTTAGATGGACAAAAGGAGATTCTTTGGTCATCAAATGTTACAAACTCTGTTGCCAATTCAAATTTCCACCTTTTGGATTCAGGGAACCTTGTCTTGCGAGAAAATACTACTGGGAAAATCATATGGGAGAGTTTCCATCATCCAACTGACACATTCTTGCCAGGAATGAAACTTAGTGTTAATTTAAGGACAAATCAGAAAGTACTGTATACATCATGGAAAAGCCCTTCTGATCCATCCATTGGAAGCTTCTCTACAGGTATGGCTTCAGTAAACATTCCCGAAGCTTTCATTTGGAAAGATGGTCGTCCATATTGGCGGAGTGGTCCATGGAATGGTCAGATCTTTATCGGTGAACCTGACTGGAATGCAGAATATCATAATGGATTTAATCTAGTAGATGACAAAGAAGGAACGGTTTATGCAACTTTTGATTATGCAAATGTGTTGCCTCTATCAAAATTTGTGTTGAATTCACAAGGAAATCTAGTGCAGACATATTGGGATGATAGCAAGGAGGATTGGAAGGTTGTGGGGTTAGCTCCAAAAGATGAGTGTGATGTTTATGGCACTTGTGGTGCATTTGGAAGCTGTGATTCGCAGAGGACACCAATCTGTAGCTGTATTAGAGGGTTTGAGCCAAAGATTATTGAGGAATGGAACAGAGGAAATTGGACAAGTGGGTGTATTAGGAGGGCACCATTGCAGTGTCAAAGGGTGAATAATAGTGGCGAAGAAGGAAAAACAGATGGGTTCTTGAAACTGAAGATGATCAAAGTGCCAGACTTTATGGAGAGATCATATGGGTCTATAGACGGTTGTCGAAAGCAGTGCTTGAAGAACAGTGACTGTGTGGCGTATGCGCATGATGTTGGAATTGGTTGTATGTCATGGAGCAGAAACCTTATTGACCTAAGGAAATTGTCCATTCGTGGATCGGATATATATATTCGTCTCGCCTATTCAGAATTTGGTAAGTGATCTTGTTCTCAGTCACAGTTTGTTTTGTATAATTTCATTCTTCTTATCATCCAGCAGTTAGTCCAGTTGTTTATTTTTACTTGGTGATATACTATAAATGCAACTCAATTTCAATGGTTTTATTTACTTCAGAAGGTAGTCTTATTTTTCAGCTTCCATGACTTCTCTGAAAAACTTGATATACTTTTTTATAAACTTTTCTAAAACCCATTGATCTGATTTTTTAGGTATAATAGATTGGGAAAAAATGGTAGTCCACCATGTCTCACACATTGATAATGATTTTGATTAAATTTCGTAACTCAAATTTGACTTTGTTTGAACTTGTTTGATACACAGCCAAAGAGAGACATTTGAAAGTAATCATCAGAATCTCAATGATTATTGGAGCGATTGCCATTCTCAGCACTGCCTACTACTTTTGGAGGTGGACGCCTAAAATAAGAGGTAATAATATGTCCATTGATATTAGCTATAGGGACTAGGAATTGCCAGCATTTACCGTTCACGGAAAGTGTTGACGGTGGCTTGACTTTTCTTTAAAAGTAGGTGAACCACTTGCAATTCAAGTCGTATTTGGAACACAACGTTTCTGTCTTTGACAATTACAACATTTTTTTTTTCTTTTGTGTTCTGCATATTGACCATTGACCAACCTCTCAATATAGAATAGCACACCGAGTTTAAAATTTAGTAATTCTTGATGTGCACTGGTGTCGGTAAGAAAGTGAGCCTTTTGGATGTGTTTGGAGTTTGGGCTTTATGAGAATGTTTTTGTGTCACGTTTGTGATCCGTGGAAAGTAGGTTGAAATGAACCACATAAATCATTGAACCGGTAAAGGTTGAACCAATGAGGATAAAGGCACAAATAGTTGTGAAGGACTATAGTCAGAGAGAATGCATAGACTGCAATGAAGTGTTCTCTACTATTGTGAAAGAGAGCTCTATAGTTGCATGTTTTGGCTTGGACTTAGAACAATTTGATGCCAAGATAACTAATCTACATGATGAACTTTAGGAATAAATTTATATAAATTAGCCAGAAGGTAGTGGTATAATCGATTTGAAACTTTTATGATTGGACATGGTTACTCTAGAAGTGACTATGACAATTGTATGCATCATAGGAAGCTCTCATATGGTTCTTTTGTCTATTTTTGTTATATGTTGATGATTTGCTTATTATAGCTAAAGAACCTAGTTTAAATATACAAGTTGAATACGCAATTTAGTGGTAAGTTTGAGATGAAAGATTTGGATTTAGCAAAGAGCATGGAGATTCACAAAGATTGACAAGTGTGCTACTTATTTATGTCACAAAAGAATTACATTGAGAAATACTTAAAACACTTCGGTATGCAGCGATTTAAGGCAATACGTACTCCATTAGCGACATATTTTAAGCATTCAACAGATTTGTCACCACAGTTTGAGGAGGAAAAGGAGCATATGTTCGTTCTATTTATACTACTATAGTTGGTAGCATAATGTGCTATGGTTTGCACTCATCTAGAAATTTCACATGCTATATTATTGTAGTTAACAAGAGGGTGATAGTGTTGTGTATTGTGATAGCCATTGCATACCATACATTTGACTAAAATTCATATGCACGATGATGGAATCAAAAGCATTGATGTCACATACATCCTCATTTTGTGAAATTGTATCTTAAGTCATTATTGCATTAAAAAGGTTGCTACAACAAATAATATATCCAGCAAATATGATAACGAAGTCATTTTCTTTGAGCAAGTTCGAGCAATATTAATTGGATTTATAGAATGTGATAGACCTTAAGGGTTTCAAAAAAAAAAAAAAAATTTTTTTTTTTTTTTTTTTTTTTTTTTTTGAAGATAGACATCCAACTTTATTAAAATAAAATGGCTAAATCAACCTGAATAACAAAACGTGCTTATGGAGGAACATTCTTCATCCACACTACACAGTCTAGGTAGTTTATTGCTAACCTCCCAAACTATGAGCTACTTAAGGGCTTTAGTAAAGGCGAAAGAAAATTTTATTATTGTTGTTGTTGTTAATAAGGTTTTCAAATTTAAGTTAAGGTGGAGATTTGTAGATTATATTCCTTTAAAATTCAGTGAAACACTCCCAATGGAAGTGGTATTTGGACTATCAAGTTGCCAATTTTTGCCAATTTATATGTTGGGTACGTTTTAAACTTTAAGCCCCAATAGCTTTAAATGGGAGAAAGGCCGAAGCCCTTATTCTATAGCCTTCCTTCTTCTCGCGTAGGTGGAGACAAGAGCCCATAATCTCGTTTACTCCTCTTGATTTCATATTGCCTCTTTGGCAATTAGAAAATCCCTCAAATCTTCTCATTTTCTTACAACACTCAATCACTTCCTAACTCTCTTCTTATTTATTTTCCTTTATAAGAAGATGGAAATATAGAGAACATTGAAATGTTCAAATACTTTTGCAAGTTTATCGTGAATCAAGCTGGCCAAAATTGTAAGCCTAGCTTTTTCTTTTCTGTGTCCAATGGCTTTTATATATAAGATCAGTCCCAAAAGATGAAAAACATTCAACTCTCATAATTTCCATCCTTTAATTTCTATAATGAAATTTCCATTGGCCATATTGTGACAGGTTTGAAACCCTATTTGTGAGTGCACACCAACAAAACTGTCCTATTTTGGAGTGCAACCACTTGAATTATTTGCACCAAGGTTTCCTTATGGGGTTCATGTTTTTTTTTTTTTATAAGAAGATAGTGGAGTTCGGATTTTGTGCCACGTTTGTAGTGTCCCTATTTTCATAGTTAAACTCTCTCTTAGGCAATGCTCATGAACGTAAACCTAAGTCCAACCACTTATATCTTTGTGTCTCCCGTATGATTGTTTCTTCTAAATTTCTATTTCTATTTTTATTTTGTTCCGCTATTATTGGAAACACACATAAGAAATAGTTATCAAAGCTTCAGTTATCTCAACAAATTTACTTTTTACTACTAGAATTTGCATCAGAAAGGAAAAATAAAAGCAGGGAGAGCTTATTGTTTGACTTCCTGGATGATGTTAAACTCCACGACCTACCCATTTTCAGTTTGGAAGAAGTGGCAACTGCAACAAACAACTTTCATGTAGCTAATATGCTTGGGCGAGGTGGGTTTGGTCCAGTCTATAAGGTAATAGTTTCCCTTGGGTACTTGATTAGTTCCTCTTCAAATCAAACATATAAGTACTTATATTCATTTGTTTCTTTGGCTAGGGCAAATTACAAGATGGACAGGAAATAGCAGTGAAAAGACTATCTAAATCATCTGGACAAGGGCTTGAAGAATTTATGAATGAGGTGATGGTGATTTCTAAACTCCAACATCGAAATCTTGTTAGACTTCTTGGCTGCTACTCTGAGGGAGAAGAAAAGATGTTGATCTACGAATACATGCCAAACAAAAGTTTGGACATATTTGTTTTTGGTTAGTACATTTAAACTCCCTTCCTTTTACTCTCATTAATAGAATAAGTTTCTATATCCTTAACATGTTGAACTATTGACCTCCATATTTCTATATTTTTTCTCCGTACAAATGACGCTTCCTTTACTATTTTTTTTTCACTATTCATTTAGATCCACTCAATCAAAAACTCCTCAATTGGAAAAAACGCTTCAATATTATTGAAGGAATTGGTCGAGGCCTACTCTACCTTCATAGGGATTCTAGAATGAAGATTATTCATAGAGATCTAAAGGCAAGTAATATCTTGTTAGATGAAGAGCTAAATCCAAAAATATCGGACTTCGGAATTGCTAGAATTTTCAGAGAACGTGAAAATCAGGCTAATACTAAAAGGGTTGTTGGGACATAGTAAGTGCTTTTGTTGAAATATAATTTAAGCTATTCTCACCCCCCCCACCCTACAAAAAAAAGAAGAAAAAAAACTATTTATGCTTAAAATAGTCAGATGATGAGGATGTGTTTTAATGTTTAAATGCAGTGGATATATGTCTCCAGAATATGCAATGCAAGGCTTATTTTCAGAGAAATCAGATGTTTTTAGCTTTGGTGTGTTGCTACTAGAGATTGTTAGTGGGAGAAGAAATACTAGCTTTTACGATGATGAGCAATACTACTTGAGCCTTGTAGGATTTGTAGGTCTATCTAACTTATTGTCATTATATTTAAAGCTCTAATTTATTACTGCCAATAAGATTATATGTCATAATTGTTGTCTTTCACACTTGTTAACTTTCAGGCATGGAAATTGTGGAACAACAACAACATTATGGCTTTTGTAGACCCAACAATATGGGATCCATGCTTTCAAATGGAGATGTTCAGATGCATACATGTGGGATTGCTGTGCGTGCAAGAATTGGCTAGAGATAGGCCTACTATATCTAACATTATTTCAATGCTTAGTAGTGATATTGTGGATTTGCCCTTTCCTAAGCAGCCTGCATTCACCGAAAGGCAGATTGCTTCAAATTGTAAGCCTACTCAACAGGGTCAAATAAGACTCCCTAGTTGCAATGTCACTCTTACAACGATTTATGGCAGATAAGAATAAAGTTCTTGAGATAATCTCTCTTAATTTATGCCCATCCATCATCTAATCCATTCTACATAATGGCATTCCATTCCAATATAATTAAAATCGCTTTTTATTTAACAATAAGATCTCTCTTAATTTGTTCAATAAACTTTTGAAGACTTATCCGGTAACTAGTTTTCATTAAAAATAAATAAATGGTTAGGATTAAGACATGTAAAATACTTGGTCAAGATTTAAAGGGGTATCATACCCACTATAAAAATAGTGTGTACCGTAAAATGATATATGATTATATTCTCGCATGATACATGGTGTTATTACTAATTCCTCTCTATTCAACTTTAAAAAAAAAAAAAACTAACTCCTCTACTCCCTCTTTAAATTCCTCCATAATTAGTCCAATCCAAGAAGAAGTAAAAAATTAAACCGTACTCTTCATGGTACGCTTAAGGATGATTTACCTCTCTTTAACACAATATTTTAGGAGTCATAAATAAATAATAATGACATTCCATTATAAATAAAATCACTTTTTCTTTAACAATAAAATCTCTCTTAACTTTTTCTCCACAAAAAAAAAAAAAAAANATTAGCTATAGGGACTAGGAATTGCCGGCATTTACCGTTCACGGAAAGTGTTGAAGGTGGCTTGACTTTTCTTTAAAAGTAGGTGAACCACTTGCAGTTCAAGTCGTATTTGGAACACCACGTTTCTGACTTTGACAATTACAACATTTTTTTTTCTTTTGTGTTCTGCATATTGACCATTGACCAACCTCTCAATATAGAATAGCACACCGAGTTTAAAATATTAGTAATTCTTGATGTGCACTGGTGTCGGTAAGACAGTGAGCCTTTTGGATTTGTTTGGAGTTTGGGCTTTATGAGAATGTTTTTGTGTCACGTTTGTGATCCGTGGAAAGTAGGTTGAAGTGAACCACATAAATCATTGAACCGGTAAAGGTTGAACCAATGAGGATAAAGGCACAATTAGTTGTAAAGGACTATAGTCAGAGAGAATGCATAGACTGCAATGAAGTGTTCTCTACTATTGTGAAAGAGAGTTGTTGCATGGTTTGGCTTGGACTTAGAACAAATTGATGCCAAGATAACTAATCTACATGGTGAACTTAAGGAATAAATTTATATAAATTAGCCAGAAGGTAGTGGTATAATCGATTTGAAACTTTTATGATTGGACATGGCTACTCAAGTGACTATGACAATTGTATGCATCATAGGAAGCTCTCATATGGTTCTTTTGTCTATTTTTTGTTATATGTTGATGATTTGCTTATTATAGCTAAAGAACCTAGTTTAAATATACAAGTTGAAGACTCAATTTAGTGGTAAGTTTGAGATGAAAGATTTGGATTTAGCAAAGAGCATGGAGATACACAGAGATTGACAAGTGTACTACTTATTTATGTCACAAAAGAATTACATTGAGAAAATACTTAAAACACTTCGGTAGGCAGCGATTTAAGGCAATACGTACTCCATTAGCGACATATTTTAAGCATTCAACAGATTTGTCACCACAGTTTGAGGAGGAAAAGAAGCATATGTTTCGTTCTATTTATACTACTATTTTTTTTTTTTTTGGTCAAGTTATAGCATAATGTGCTATGGTTTGCACTCATCTAGAAATTTCACATGCTATATTATTGTAGTTAACAAGAGGATGATAGTGTTGTGTCTTGTGATAGCCATTGCATACCATACATTTGACTAAAATTCATATGCACGATGATAGAACCAAAAGCATTGATGTCACATACAACCTCATTTGTGAAATTGTATCTTAAGTCATTATTGCATTAAGAAGGTTGCTACAACAAATAATATATCCAACAAATATGATACGAAGTCATTTTCTTTGAGCAAGTTCGAGCATTAATTGGATTTATAGAATGTGATAGCCCTTAAGGGTTTTTTTTTTTGGAGAATATAGACATCCAACTTTAGTAAGATAAAACGGCTAAATCAACCTAAATAACAAAACGTACTTGTGAAGGAACATTCTTCATCCACACTACACGGTCTAGGTAGTTTATTGCTAACCTCCCAAACTATGAGCTACTTAAGGGCTTTAGTCAGAGGCGAAAGAAAATTTTATTATTGTTGTTGTTGTTAACGAGGTTTTCAAATTTAAGTTAAGGTGGAGATTTGTCGACAAGGCTTTACATTCCTTTAAAATTCAATGAAACACTCCTAATGGAAGTGGTATTTGGACTATCAAGTTGCCAATTTTTGCCGATTTATATGTTGGGTATGTTTTAAAACTTTAAGCCCCAATAGCTTTAAATGGGAGAAAGGCCGATCGAAGCCCTTATTCTATAGCCTTACCTTCTTCTCGCGTAGGTGGAGACGAGCCCATAATCTCGTTTACTCCTCTTGATTTCATATTGCCTCTTTGGCAATTAGAAAATCCCTCAAATCTTCTCATTTTCTTACAACACTCAATCACTTCCTAACTCTCTTCTTATTTATTTTCGTTTATAAGAAGATGGAAATATAGAGAACATTGAAATGTTCAAATACTTTTGCAAGTTTATACTTCATCGTGAATCAAGCTGGCCAAAATTGTAAGCCTAGCTTTTTCTTTTCTGTGTCCAATGGTTTTTATATATAAGATCAGTTCCAAAAGATGAAAAACATTCAACTCTCATAATTTCCATCCTTTAATTTCTATAATGAAATTTCCATTGGCCATCTTGTGACAGGTTTGAAACCCTATTTGTGAGTGCACACCAACAAAACTATTCCTATTTTGGAGTGCAACCACTTGAATTATTTGCACCAAGGTTTCCTTATGGGGTTCATGTTTTTTTTTTTTTAAGAAGATAGTGGAGTTCGGATTTTGTGCCACATTTGTAGTGTCCCTATTTTCATAGTTAAACTTTCTCTTAGGCAATGCTCATAAACGTAAACCTAAGTCCAACCACTTATATCTTTGTGTCTCCCGTATGATTGTTTCTTCTAAATTTCTATTTCTATTTTTATTTTGTTCCGCTATTATTGGAAACACACATAAGAAATAGTTATCAAAGCTTCAGTTATCTCAACAAATTTATTTTTTACTACTAGAATTTGCATCAGAAAGGAAAAATAAAAGCAGGGAGAGCTTATTGTTTGACTTCCTGGATGATGTTAAACTCCACGACCTACCCATTTTCAGTTTGGAAGAAGTGGCAACTGCAACAAACAACTTTCATGTAGCTAATATGCTTGGGCGAGGTGGGTTTGGTCCAGTCTATAAGGTAATAGTTTCCCTTGGGTACTTGATTAGTTCCTCTTCAAATCAAACATATAAGTACTTATATTCATTTGTTTCTTTGGCTAGGGCAAATTACAAGATGGACAGGAAATAGCAGTGAAAAGACTATCTAAATCATCTGGACAAGGGCCTGAAGAATTTATGAATGAGGTGATGGTGATTTCTAAACTCCAACATCGAAATCTTGTTAGACTTCTTGGCTGCTACTCTGAGGGAGAAGAAAAGATGTTGATCTACGAATACATGCCAAACAAAAGTTTGGACATATTTGTTTTTGGTTAGTACATTTAAACTCCCTTCCTTTTACTCTCATTAATAGAATAAGTTTCTATATCCTTAACATGTTGAACTATTGACCTCCATATTTCTATATTTTTTCTCCGTACAAATGACGCTTCCTTTACTATTTTTTTTTCACTATTCATTTAGATCCACTCAATCAAAAACTCCTCAATTGGAAAAAACGCTTCAATATTATTGAAGGAATTGGTCGAGGCCTACTCTACCTTCATAGGGATTCTAGAATGAAGATTATTCATAGAGATCTAAAGGCAAGTAATATCTTGTTAGATGAAGAGCTAAATCCAAAAATATCGGACTTCGGAATTGCTAGAATTTTCAGAGAACGTGAAAATCAGGCTAATACTAAAAGGGTTGTTGGGACATAGTAAGTGCTTTTGTTGAAATATAATTTAAGCTATTCTCACCCCCCCCACCCTACAAAAAAAAGAAGAAAAAAAACTATTTATGCTTAAAATAGTCAGATGATGAGGATGTGTTTTAATGTTTAAATGCAGTGGATATATGTCTCCAGAATATGCAATGCAAGGCCTATTTTCAGAGAAATCAGATGTTTTTAGCTTTGGTGTGTTGCTACTAGAGATTGTTAGTGGGAGAAGAAACACTAGCTTTTACGATGATGAGCAATACTACTTGAGCCTTGTAGGATTTGTAGGTCTATCTAACTTATTGTCATTATATTTAAAGCTCTAATTTATTACTGCCAATAAGATTATATGTCATAATTGTTGTCTTTCACACTTGTTAACTTTCAGGCATGGAAATTGTGGAACAACAACAACATTATGGCTTTTGTAGACCCAACAATATGGGATCCATGCTTTCAAATGGAGATGTTCAGATGCATACATGTGGGATTGCTGTGCGTGCAAGAATTGGCTAGAGATAGGCCTACTATATCTAACATTATTTCAATGCTTAGTAGTGATATTGTGGATTTGCCCTTTCCTAAGCAGCCTGCATTCACCGAAAGGCAGATTGCTTCAAATTGTAAGCCTACTCAACAGGGTCAAATAAGACTCCCTAGTTGCAATGTCACTCTTACAACGATTTATGGCAGATAAGAATAAAGTTCTTGAGATAATCTCTCTTAATTTATGCCCATCCATCATCTAATCCATTCTACATAATGGCATTCCATTCCAATATAATTAAAATCGCTTTTTATTTAACAATAAGATCTCTCTAATTTGTTCAATAAACTTTTGAAGACTTATCCGGTAACTAGTTTTCATTAAAAATAAATAAATGGTTAGGATTAAGACATGTAAAATACTTGGTCAAGATTTAAAGGGTATCATACCCACTATAAAAATAGTGTGTACCGTAAAATGATATATGATTATATTCTCGCATGATACATGGTGTTATTACTAATTCCTCTCTATTCAACTTAAAAAAAAAAAAACTAACTCCTCTACTCCCTCTTTAAATTCCTCCATAATTAGTCCAATCCAAGAAGAAGTAAAAAATTAAACCGTACTCTTCATGGTACGCTTAAGGATGATTTACCTCTCTTTAACACAATATTTTAGGAGTCATAAATAAATAATAATGACATTCCATTATAAATAAAATCACTTTTTCTTTAACAATAAAATCTCTCTTAACTTTTTCTCCACAAAAAAAAAAAAAAAAAAAAAAAAAAAAAAAAAAATCTCTCTTAACTTGTTCGATAAATTTTTGAGGACTTGAGAGAAATCTTGATGCATTTTGATTGTATTCTCCATACTTTCTTTTTAAAGTGAAACCAATACTTATGAATTATGAGCAAAATTATTTTGTTCAATATTATTTCCTAATTAGGTTTCATTTGGGCTCAAGTGATTTGAATTTGATAATCTAAATCTCAATATCCTAAAAGATAGTTAAAAAGGACAAATATTTAGATTTGGGTTAAATTCACCAAAGATTTTAAGACCTAAAATTGACATATTTAAATAACATATAAGATATAATCATTGATCAAAAGTAACCTAATATCTTAAAATGACTGAAATACCTTGAACCTCCAAAATAATAGAAAAATCTTTGAGTCCTCCAAATGATCAAAAATACTCTTTGAAACCTCCAAAATGATTAAAGTATCACCAAACCTCTAAAATGACCAAAAATATCCTCAAAATCTACAAATGACTAAAATATTTCAAACTTAGAAAATAATCGAAATACCCATGAACCTCCAAGATCATTAAGAAAAAAAAAAAAAACGTCTAAATCTATAAAACGACCAAAATTGTCTGTCATATAGATCAAAACTCATCATTATTTATTTGTCTAGCATCTTGTATACACAAGACACAAAACAAAGAAGCAAACTACCACATTCCCCCCCCCCAATTTTCCTTAGAAAGCATATATAATTTAATTTATTGGATTATGTGCACCAATTAATTTATCCATATTTTAATACATTAGAGTTTAAATTTTAAATTTTTTTAAAAAAAAATTATGAAATTTTGGGTCCATTGCATGCTGCCACGTGACAGCATCTTTGTATGCCTCGTGTCCTGTTTGTTTTAAGTTTTTCTCTTTTTTTTTTTCTTTTTTTTTTTTAAATGTTTTAAGTTTTAAATTTTAATAACCATAAAATAGCAGCTACACTAGACCCAACCACACAACAATGAACAAAATGGCCACAACCACTCAACACACACTCACACCCAACCAACCAAAGCCATCACTAGTCCATTAGAGCATCCACAGCAGTGGATCTATAATTTTAGCTATTTAGCACCATCAAAACTTACTTTATCTATTTTACCTACATACATACTGTAGCAATGGATCTATTTTAACTTTCAACACAATAAAATATATAAAACTTCACAATAAAAATATAACTACTACAATAAAATAATATATCCCACTACCCAAAAAAAAACCAACTACAAATACCTCTACCATCGGCCACCACCAACACCACCACCACCATCGGTCCACAGCAGGAATAAGTAAAAAAAAAAAAAAAAAAAACTAAATCTCCGATCACAGCCACAACCACCACCACCACCACCCACCAGCAGTCCACTCCAAAAACAATAATACATACTACTAGCAAAAAACACCACAAACGGCACAATCCAATCCACAGCCACTGCCAAAGAAAAAAAAAACCACTGCCAAAGAACAACACCGAACAACAACTACACAAACGGCACAATCCACTTTTCCATTGCCAAAGAACAACCAACCACCAACAACTACACAAACCCAGACCACCATCAAACCCACCATCTGAGCTAGATCGAGAGAGAGAAGACCAGCCATCGCCATCGCCATCGCCGTCGCTGATCACGCCATCGTCGACCCACTATTTATCTTATGCTCCAGACCAATCATCGCCGATCCACTAACCCACTCCATCGCCGACCCACTAGCCCATGCCATCCACGAAACCCACTGACCCAATCGCCGATCACGCCATCCACAAAACCCACCGACCCAATCGCCGATCACGCCATTCACGAAACCCATCGACCCACGCCATCCACGAAACCCACCGACCCAATCGCCATCACGCGAAAAGAAGAGAGAAAAGAGAGAGAAGAGGTAGAGAAGGAAGAGAGAGGCTGAGACTCTTGAGTCTGAGACGAAAACAAAGAGAAGGCAGAGAAAGAGAGAACGAATATTTTAATGGAAAAGGGGGAGAGAAGTTAAATAAAATACATTATATTTTTTTAGCTTTGCGCTACAGTGCACATCTAAAGATAGATGTGCACTGTAGCTGAACATCTAAATTTTTTGCTTATCCCTCCACTGCTGCAGCTGATTTTTGTGGTCAGTGGTGCTAAAAAATAGCAATATAGCTATTTAGCACCACTGCTGTAGATGCTCTTAGAATTTAGGAACCTTACCAATATATCCTTTCTCGACTAAACTCCTCCAACCTCTCTCATCACACTCAAGCCCAACCATCCACAAATCAAACCCTACGTACGCATAGCCCAGCTAAAACCTAACCACTCACTGTGGCCGAGCCATCAGTAGAGTTGCCAGGCCATGACCATATTCCCAAAAAGCCTACTTTGAAAATCCTTAGAACCCAGCACGTTCAAGGCTCAACCCACCTCTCCCACTACGACTTGAGAATACAAGCCCAGCCATGATTCCTCAAGTTCAAGTACAGTGTAAGTCCAGTAATATACTATTTCTCTCATATCTGAGCAATTTTTTTTTTTTTTTCTGATAAAGCATATCTGAGCAATTTATTACAATCAAAACACCAAACTGATGGGAAATGATGTTGCTAAGCAATTGCTAATTGACCCCTTCATACATTAAAATGAATTAAAATAGAAATAAGATTAAATTTGTAAAAAGTAACAGTTGCCACAATTTTTATAAGGTATTTGGTATCAAATGATACTATGTTAGTAGTATCAAAATCTAATAAGTGTGAGACATGTTAGTAAAAAATAACTAACCAACTAACAAAGAAAAACATGTGTTAGTAAGTAGTTATTTTTGTACACATATCTCTTGTTTTTTAGATTTTGATATGGTTGACGTGGTATTATTGGATATAAATATTTTTTCAGGGTAGTGAGATGCATGTGGCAGGGTATGCGAGAGAATTAAGTGAAAAATAAATAGCTTGACCGTTGGTGTATAAGTTATTCAATGGGAGATAATAGGTTTGAGGGTGAGTTTGGTTCAAATTTTGTAATTATGATTTTTGTGAAAGTGATGGTTTTAATAAATGCTTTATGAAATTGGGTTTTTTGATAAATAGAGAGTTCGGCAAAAACTTTAAAAAGTGAGTTTTTGAAAAAGTTGAATGTTTGGTATCAGGTATCTAAACTTTAAAATTGTGTCTCCAAGTTGTTTAGAAATATAATTAAGAGCTAAGAAGTAAGGATACATCAGGAAATCCAATTTTAAAAACATAGATTATAATTGAGAGTTGAGACTTTGATAGTGTGAATATAATTAAGAAGTAAGGATACGTTAGGAAATTTATTAGAAAATATAATAAGGTTACATCAGGAAATCCAATTTTAAAAACATAGATTATAATTGAGAGTTGAGACTTTGATAGTGTGAATATAATTAAGAAGTAAGGATACGTCAGGAAATTTATTAGAAAATATAATAAGGTCAATTCAAGAAATTTAATTGAAATATCCTATTCCCTCTTATGAACTTTCAACATTAGTCCTTGTTCTAACTTTTTATCTATCTTTTTTTATTTAATGACCTGGGAAAAACTTTTGAAGTTGCTTATATCTCATATTCTCTATGTTTTTTAATCTATCTTTATCTTTAAAAGAAGAATATGAGTATAAGTAACTTCTAGACTGGGGTCAATGAGATATAAACTTCTAGAGTGGGGAATGGAATCCTTAGAGTTTTTATTACATAAAATGTATTTTATGGGATATAAGAGTACCAACCTCTATCCTAGAAGACTACCAACCTAAGTTGTAATTAGAGATGAACATACCGACATGATTGGTGGCCTAGTGGTTGAGGCCAACAAGACTTCATTATGCGGCGTGTCTTGACTCTTGAGTTCGAGTCACCCCTCCCCCACTATTGACGTGTTAGTTCTCTTTATGCGTTTCACCCAAGGTTTTTTTTTTTTTTTTTTTTTTTTTTTTTGGAGAGAGAGAGAGAGAGAGAGAGAGAGAGTTTCAACCAATGGCAAAGTGAGAAAGCCATAAATGTAATAGCAAAGTGAGGAGGTCACATGGGTGGGACTTTGGAATGGGAAAAGTGATTTGAAAGGAAAGTTTTTTTTGAAGGTTGTTAGTTTTTATATACCTTAGCATGTTAAGTGTATTTACCATTTACAAAATAATTAATATGACTATTCTTAAAAACTTTAAAAATTAAAAAAAAACAAAAACAAAAAAAACTGACCACTTATTTTGAGTACTGTAGAGTCACAATTTGTAACTCAAGTCCAAAAGATATGGAATGTAGGCCCAATGAGGCCAGTACAATAAATTTGTAGAGAGTGGGTGAAAAAACCAGACCTTTAGTGAATTTAACAACGGCTATTAAGGATTTGAATGATAAACAAATAAGAAAGACACGTAAAAACCGAATGAACTGGTTATCCGAGGAGATGGATTATCAAATAAACCAATAGAAATGAGTGCGAATATAGATTTGAATATTACAGTTGTTCTTCTCTGATTTTTTCTGATCCCCCTCTCATAGGAGATCTTTTACATTATATAGTTACTTTCAGACCATCATCATCGTACACTTGTTAATCATCTGAGTCTTCACTTGGGTGCATCTCCCATCAGACACATTTTTAGCTCTTTGTGAATGGTGGTAGTTGAGACTGTACTGTTCAGGAGTCCTCTCCACATAAATACGGCCAAAAAAGTTGCTGCAGTGCATTTAATGCAGTGGTATTTCTACGCTCCTATCGCCCTTGTACATGCCTGAGGTTCATCCTTATCGTTGGAATTTTCTAGGTGAGTCCACCGAGGACACTTACCTAACCTCGGATAGCCGAGAATCAGAGTTAAGGGAAGCACGACGCTACCCAAGGGTGGAAAAGGGCCGAGCAACTTGGCATTGAACAAGAAAGAGGAGAAAAAGGAAGGACAAAGCAGTCTTCCCCTCCGCATTAAATGCACTGCAACTACTTAGCTGGCAGCATTAATGGGGGAGTGACCATGAACAGTGCCCACAGAACTAACGCCTAAGTATAAAGCCTTCTAGTAAGGCACTGATGGGACAAATATTAGGAAAGTCTGATCCTAATCCTCTAAGTGTAAAGTCTCAATGCATTTTAGCTAACTATATAAAGTCAAGAAGCACCTAGAATTGGGAGAGGCTAGTTTAGGGTAAGAGAAAAACATGAGAGAAAGAGAGAGATTATCCAATTGTAACCTCTTCCTCAGACCAAACCCGAGGATAAACACTTAGCCATTTTAGGGCTTTTTGTCATTTAATACACTTGCTTCATACTTGGAACTGATCTGATTATCATTAGCTATCATATAATTGGGTATTCAAATGTTGACCTTGCATCCTACCTCTAAAAATGAATTGTGTGAGCAAATAGTAATATGTTAACATCCACTTGATTTGTTAGCTATCTATTTTTTGCCCGCCACAATTAATTTTATATAAAAGTTAATTTTTTTTTTCTTTTAGACATGACAAAATTGGACTCAAATCTATTTATCCGCTTAAAGCCAAAAAAAGAATATGGATATGTGTCAAATATGAGTCAAATATGAGTTGACATGGATTTTTTCTTTGGGGGTTAGCAGCCCATTTTTTGTGAAGGATTAAAATTGTAATTCTTTTTTGACCTATTTTTTCATTTTTCACCAAAGTTATATTAAATTAATGTATTATAGATGAAGAAATTAACAAAATTAATTACTAACTTAATGTACAATTTTCAAGTATTCAATGCTGGATCTATAACTCCATTGAGTTGATTGAGGCACATTCGGTTGGGTTCAAGTTACACTTGGTGTAATTCTAAGCAACATTACACCATTTAATAACTTATTATTGAATTCATATTTTGAAAATTCAACTATTAAATTACATGTTCTATATATTCTTAATAAGCATGCCAAATTTCATGCCAATCAGATGTAATTTATCATTAGATCCATAAACTAATCTTTTATGCATTATTTCAAACTACAAAAACTTGAATTTAAATAATTAATTGATGACATGGCTATTAATCTTTGATCACCTTAAAATTTTGTAAACATAAAAAAATATACAAAGATAATGTAATTTAACGATAGAGGGTCAAGGAGGTTCCTTGGAGTGTCAAAGGTTTTGGTTTATGTGAATGAGAAGTGTTTGTTTTTAGACCCCTTAAACAACAACATAATTAACTTAGTTAATTAGCCAAGTGATTAACTTAGTCAAATTATGCAAATTTAGGTTATTACAATCAACCAATCATATCAAGCATATAGCAGTGGAAATATAAATAATACAAAGATATGATGACCCAGGAAACCACACCAGTAAAAAACCTGAGAAGGATTTAACCTAATTATCCTCAATGTAAACTTGAATCCACTATAGAAAGAATTGAAGTTTTACAATAAGACTTAGACCACTAACATCTTATTGCTACTCACCAGTAAAAACTTACTGACACGACCACATGCAAACTCCGATATCATGGCCCTTTTCTTTCTTGGATTCTCCAGCAAGTACAAGCACACCTACTTGTGTATCTTTAAGCTCGTATGGCAGCAATTGAATAATCATCAAGTTCTTGAATAAATCTCCTCCTTGATAATCCTAAGTTTATGTGAAGGAAAGCTTCTCTCAGATCTCACAAGAGATTCACAAAAACAGCAATATGAGCAACCTAAAATCTTGGCTAGGGTTTGCCTTATATACCTGGGGCAAAAACTTAAAGCCCTAAACGTTTTAGAATTTAAGGCTGAGTTGGAAATCTGCAGAAAAAACGCATCTGACTGATTTTCAATTGATCGAGCCTAAGCTTCGATCAATCGAGCCAGGCTGAGATGCACAGTAACTTCTACATCAGCTCGATTCCAACTTTACATAAAATAATCAACTTTGAGTAAGTCTAAACAAGACTAAACAACTTGTTTTGATCATGGTTTGCCAACAATACACATTAGAGTTCTAAATATATGAAATCCTAAGTTTTTAGAACCTAACAAGAAGTTCATGAAGCAAATCATTGTATAAAGACTTTGTAAGTTCTGAAAAATTGTAACCGCAACTTGATAGTAAATTTTGTCCTTGGACTAGTTTTTCCATTGAAGAGGTTATTCTTTGATTTTTCACTTCCTTACCAAATCTGTGTTAGATTATTTATTGCTTTGATTGATTTGATTTTTGAAAAACTATGATGGAATTATATATCTGGGTAGATTGTTTTACAATTGGTGTGATAGACCTTCAAATTCAATTATTCTGTACTATTAATCACATTGGGGCCTGAACATAAATTTTTAGTCTTCCTAATTTCTATACCAGCCCTTTGATATATAATTTTATATGACAATGTGTTTTCTGGGATGTTAGTACTCTTCAAGTCTCTAGAGTGAAGTCTATCCTAGAAAATTACCACACAAGCAGGTCAGAACAAGTTATGAGACTTCTTAACAAGACAAACTTCTTGTTTGTTTTTTGTTGCTTCTGTTTAAACTTAGGTTGTGCCATAGACACCATTAGATCTTCTCAATCCATTAAAGGCCATGAATACATAATATCCAATGGAGAGTACTTTCAGACTGGGATTCTTTAGCCTTGTAAATTATACCAATGGGCAACTTGGAATATCGTGTAATAATGTTTCTGTATTCAGTGTCATATGGGTAACTAACAGATATAAACCTCACATGGGTTCTTACTATATCCGACGATGTTTGCGTTTGGAGAGAAGAGGGTAGAGAGAGAAGGTTTGGGAATAGGAATTGGGGATGCAAAGGAAAGGAAAGGATTTTGGAGAGTGGAAGGGTACTCTACTCTGTGTGTGTGTGTTTGGAGAGTGGAAGTATTTTTTTGTATGGTACTTGATTTTACAAAATCAAGTACTGTCTAAATGTTTTATTTTTATTTTTTTAACAAATTTGATATTATTAGATGGAATTGAGAGACCAAATTGGACCAAATAGAACAAATTAGACCGAAATGGATTGATGTGAACTAATTTTTTTTCTTTAATTTTAATTTTAATTTTAAATTATTGGTTTAATGAGCCATCTCTCCTTGTGGATTTTCTTTTCTAGGTAGGGGTGTCAATTCGGGTTAGCGTGTCGGGTTCGTGTCGTGTCGAGGTAGGGGTATTCGACTAAATGGTTCAACCCTAACTCAACCCATTTAATAATCGTGTCATGATCTTTCAACCCTAACCCGACCTGTTAATAACGCGGGTTAACCTGACCCAACCCATTTGACACGCTTAATAAACGAGTTGTGTTGGGTTGACACGAATGTAACACAACTCATTTCAACCTGTATAATATTAAATATAATATCTATCTAGAAATAATTATTTTTACATCCCAAAAAGCAGTGCATACACTTCAAGTTTTAACCCACATTCAAAATAATATAATTCAACAAAAATATAACATTCATCTAGAAATAAGTTCTTTACACTCCAAAATAAGTGCAAACAATTCAACTCAAATTCAAAATAACAAATTTTCACAAAATAAAATAACACATTTCAACAAAAATATAATATTCTTGGAACTCGCCAAAAGCTAAGTATCAATATTGAAAGAATTTGAGCAAATAGTAGATTAATCCTGACTATGACCACGATTATCATTCATAGATTCTTTGTTGATATCCAAATTCATAACATCTTCCACAAGCTCATCCAATTTCATTTGTGTAAGTTCTATGCCACCAAAAAAAAAAAAGTATTAGTAGTTCTAAGGTCTGTAAAGTTTTAATTTCCAATTATATCCCTTGTAAATTTTTGTAATTACTTACTTTTCTTTTTAAATTTAAAATATGTGTTGGATATAAAAGGTATTTGACAAATCTAAAATAAAATAAATATTTATTTGTTATATGAGTTAAACGGGTTGTGTTAAGTGGGTCATTTCGGATTGACACAAATAAATTGACGTGTCAAATGTGTTTATTGTGGGTTACGCAGGTTGACCCATTTATGACCCATTTCTTATCGTGTCACTTTTGGGTCGACTCGTTTATGACCCAAACCCATTAGGGCCCAACCCTAACTCGAAAAAACCCGTGTCGGGTTTGTGTCGTGTTCGCGAGTTGGGTTGAACATTGACACCCCTATTTCTAGGTACACTATTTTTTGGGGAATATTATTATTATCTATATATATATATATATATAACCGAAGCCTCTGAAGCTCTCACAATTTTCCACATCATCATTGTGGGGGGAGAAAAACCCAACCCAACTTATTGGGCCCAAGGCCCTGAATGAGGAACACTCTTCGTCCGAGGAGGTGTGACCTTCAGTCAGAGGCCCATGTCAAAGGGGAATGCCTTGAGACGAGCACGTGTGCCATCCGAGGAGGTAATCATGTGCCCGAGTAGTCCAACATCCTCGGATCCGAAGAGGTTTGACCCAACACGAGCTTGGGAGGTTCAAATGATCTGTTTGACAAGTGTCTAGAGGGAGAGGAACCTCGGACACACATGAAGGTAACGAGAACAGAGAAATATCAAGGAGGCATACTTCAACCACCACATTTAATGCACTGCACCTACCTTCCTGGCCGCATTTATGTGGATAAGACCCCTGAACGGAGTTTTCTCAACTACCGTAAATTAAAAAAAAATCTAAAACAACATTGTTTTGGTAAGTTAACACAGTATTTAACAAAAAATTAACGGATGACTGAATTGACTATACTTGAAATTTATAGGACTGAAATGACAAAACTTAAACTTAAAATACTGAAATGACAAAATGTAAAATTTAGAGAATCAGTTTTACATTTTTACCCAATCTTTTTTCTTCTTTTTATCAAATCATGATTAGGTGGGTCTCCCACATGACTTCCTATAGCAGTAGAATCTGCTTTTTGTGCACAGCCTAGTGTCTTCTTTTATCAGGGATGGCATAATGATATATGGGATTCACATCCAGTGCAATAGCTAGGGTATTGCACGGTGTGCAATACCTCTAATCTCAGCCATCCATTTAATCTATTGGCTTAAATCATTGACACCTCAGCAAATAACAAAAATACTACTTTACCCTTAAAAAATTTCAGCCCGCCCGCTGTTTTGGTAAGTCTGAGTAAACCCAGCCAAAAATCAAAAAATTCTCTCTCTCTCTCTCTCTCCTCTCCGTTTGAGGTTGCTCTCTGCCTCTCCTTCAATCCATTGTGACAGCAGCCCGGTACCAGTCCACACAAGACCAAGCCTCTCTCTTTGCCATCACTGTTGCTTCGATGAACCAATTCTCTGAACCTCCATAGCTTCGAGAACCCAGTAGAGTTACTCTTCTTCCAAAGCTCCGGCGAAGCTTCAAGCTCGTCCAATTCCGACGCCAACAAAGAAGACCCATCTCGCTCTTCAACAAAAGAACTTCCTTCCTCTTTCTCGTGTGTAAAGCTGTCCCAAGTCCCAACTCTCATGGAGTGAAGATATCTATGAAGCAACGAAGCCACTTTCCCCAAAATCCCCTTTGTCCTCCTCTTTCTGGTACCCCTTTTCCCTCTTTCACTTCCTATATATTTGTGTGCGTGTTTGTTATGTATAAGATTTTTTTGTGCGTGAGTTATTGAGTGAGTGAAATTTGTGTTCTTGAGAGTGCTTAAATTAGTGTAAACACATGAAGTAGTTGAGTGCAGATCTTAAAATCTGGGTATGTAAAGGGTAAGTTCTACTCTTTTTTTTTTCCTTCCTTTGCTATGATCTTTGTTATTGCCTTGCTTCTTTATTGTTGCTGTTGCTGTGGCCTTTGAGTCCTTTGTTATTGTTGCTCAGGGTGTTTGTTGAAATGCTTCATAGAGGGGTCAAGATAGTTGGAGCTATTGAAACCAAGCTCTGGAAATTGTGATTTTTATTTCCAATCGGTCTTTTGGCTAATCCGTTGGATTTTAAAAAAGGTGCTGAATTTTAATCTAAAATAGTCCATAAATTGCAGTTGTTATTTTTAAGGAATAATCATACATGCAATAGAGAACTCTCACAAATGGGCCTTTTATGTTTGATTCCTTGTTTAATTTTTATGCGCCTTCAAGATCTTCTTGACTTTCTCTTGTCTCAGGCTTAATGTTCTTTTATTCTTTACTAAAATCGTATATATATATATATATAATGACAACCAGCTTTGTGTGTGCGTGTGTTTGTTTTTTTAAATAATTTTTTTTAAGGTAATTGATGAGTGCAGAAGAACTTATCAGAACTAGAATCAATTGCGCTAGAAGAGACAATGAAACTGCAGGCTCTAAAACATCTTTGTGGTGAAAATATTGTTCTTAGCTTGATCATATTTTGTGTGTTGTGGAACTGTGGTCCAAAAATGACTGCTGTGTTTTCATTCTGGAACCTTTAAGGAATTTCCATAAAGATTAGATGCCATTCTGGATCAGAAAAGTTCTATTATAAGGAGGAATAAATTGTGTTTTGGGAAGCCATGGTACTGTCTATTGTCATCCTGTAATCGCCATTCATTTTCATTATTAATCCCTTGAATTCCCCCCCTTTGTCTATTGGATTTGACATTTAGGAAATGTTGATACCAAATCTATGATCCCCCCCCCCCCCAACCTTTTTTTTTTCTCTTTTCTTGATTTATTTGCCTAAGATCATACATTTCTTACTCCTTTTAGCTTCTTTTACTGAAATAGACCTATGATTCTTAGCTTGATACTAATTTCTCAGTTTGAAATTTGTCACAATGAATCAGTTTTTTCTCATCCCTACGTTCCTATTGTGGTTTGAGTTGTGAAATGCACTGATGGTGTTTGTGAAAATATTTGTTAGAAACTTTGAAGTGATGTTAAGATATTTTATTTGTATGTTGTGCAGTCTTGAGGGAGATTCGTCATATTGAGAAATGTGCCAAGCTATTCTTCAAAATTGGTTAAATCATTCAGGAGAGATTCATCTTGTGTAATGGAAAAATCAAAACAAATTGAAGTTTTGAATGGACTTGTCTCGGCCATGGCATCATTCAGGAGATGCATCTCTTGCCTTCCATTGTTGCCATTATATAATTGAATTGCTGTGCAAATTGTATTTTCATGTAGTAACTGATTTTTTGTGTTGATGAATAGATGAAATGTAAACAAATTTGTTTTGCAAATAGCATTTTGTGATGGAGCTCTATTATTAGCTTTTTAGCTCTTATTGCGTTCCAATTTTTTATCTAGTCTAATTATAGTCATTCTTGCTGGAAAGACCAACAGTTCTTTGTGTTTGAATATGCTTGGAACAAGTACTAAAAATTGGAGGATGACTTAAAAACACAAATTATATAAACTATTCACAGCCTCATTCTGGCTCTTCACCAAAAAGCCAATCTATAAGATAGAATTTCTTGGAAATACTATTAGTGCTCTTTTCTGTCAAATTACAACTTCATGCTCAATATATTCTCTTGAAAACAAGAGTCTTCAAGAATGTTTGGCATATTTTAAAATCAATGGATCCAAGATAGAAGTAAACCACCAAAAAAGAAGAAGATTTTGATCCAAAAAATGAACTAAATTGTATTAAATTATATTCTTTAATTACAAGGCCATAATAACATGATACAATAGACAATTTTTTTTTCTACCATCATATTACCTAATTCCCATGTAATAACCAAAAAATAAAAAAAAGTCTTGCATGCTTCAAGATCAAATGCTTCAACAATCTTATGTGCCTACTCAATTGTAAATAAAAAATTGTGTCATGACCCTACTCAATTGTAAATAAAAAATCATATGCACTCATTTAGTTCCACACTTGGGGTGTCTCTTTCTTCTTGTTGTACATTCCTCTGCACTGGTTTTTCTGCACTGGGTAGTTGCTGGATTTCTGCATTGGATGGCTGTTGCCTGCAGCGTGTGGGCTGCTGCTTTCTTATTCTGCATTGATTTCCCTCTCGGCACTGGGTTTAGTTGGCTGCAATGGTTTTTGTTTTGTTGTAGTTAGCTCGAGCTGCATTTACTGTTTTGTTTCCCCTGACTGACCCCCAGGGTCTATACTTCTTTGTATACAAACTATATCAATAATATATCTATCTTTACCTCAAAATAAAAAGATAATGGAAATGCTACATAGAAGAGTGAAAGTAAATGAAACTAATAAGGGCAACATCCTTCAAAAGGCATGCACGCCAGAAACACATAAGAGATACTAAAGCTTAAACCACAACTCACATACAATATAGCATATGAACTACAAGAATCTCTGATTTATAATCCCCTAAAACCAGATATCAAATATTGATTTACCACAAAGTCTTCCCACATTGATGCATAACTACATTTTTTTTTTTTTTTTGGATAAACAAATGCATGACTACAATAGCAATTAGTTGTGACTGTAATCAGTTAAACTTCAAGGTTCTAAGTATAATTCGTCGACCATCAACTATTATAAATATAGAAGAATGAATGTTTTTCATTAATAATAAATTCTGAAAATTTGTGTACCAATATTGTGCTTATCATATATAAGAATTACAACAAACCAATATATGATCTAAAAAAAATTATCAAAATTTTCTATCCCTATGAAAATAAATTTTTATCACTAAATTCTGACTGCAAGAAAGCCAGAAGCACTTGTTAAAGCACTTATTAAAGCACTTGTTAAAGCCAGAAGCAAGATGTTGCTCAAGCAATCTCCGTGCATGCTTGTTAAAGGAACCTACTACTTCAGACATTTCCTTGAGAAGAGAAGGAATTCCATCGCATACTACAAATATCCATAGAAAAATAGGAATTAGGAATCCTTAAGTTGTTTAGTCTCATTTGTTGCTCTTAAGATGTTGAAATCTAAATCAGTATTTATCTACCAAAATTATACAAAGTTGTAGTTCGGTCCTTTCAGTAAAAACATTGAGCCAAGTTTTATTTCAAGTGATTAATAACGAAAATGAATGGCGATTACAGGATGACAATAGACAAAGTACCATGGCTTCCCAAAACACAATTTATTCCCCCTTATAACAGAACTTTTCTGATCCAGAATGGCGCCTAATCTTTATGGAAATTCTTTAAAGGTTCCAGAATGAAAACACAGCAGTCATTTTTGGACCACAGGTCCACAACACACAAAATATGATCAAGCTAAGAACAAAATTTTCACCACAAAGATGTTTTATAGCCTGCAGTTTCATTGTCTCTTCTAGCGCAATTGATTCTAGTTCTGATAAGTTCTTCTGCACTCATCAATTACCTTAAAAAAAATTATTTAAAAAAACAAACACACGCACACACAAAGCTGGCTGTCATTATATATATATATATATATATAGGATTTTAGTAAAGAAGAAAAGAACATTAAGCCTGAGACGAGAAAGTCAAGAAGATCTTGAAGGCGCATAAAAATTAAACAAGGAATCAAACATAAAAGGCCCATATGTGAGAGTTCTCTATTGCATGTATGATTATTCCTTAAGAATAACAACTGCAATTTATGGACAATATTTCAGATTAAAATTCATCACCTTTTTTAAAATCCAACGGATTAGCCAAAAGACAGATTGGAAATAAAAATCAGAATTTCCAGAGCTTGGTTTCAATAGCTCCAACTATCTTGACCCCTCTATGAAGCATTTCAACTAACACCCACAGCAACAATAACAGAGGACTCAAAGGCCACAGCAACAGCAACAATAAAGAAGCAAGGCTGTTAGGTTCTAAAGATTTAGGAATTTATGTATTTAGAACTCTAATTTGTATTGTTGGCAAACCATGATCAAAACAGATTGTTTAGTCTTGTTTAGGCTTGCTCAAAGTATGTTTATTTGTAAAACTGGAATCGAGTGAGTGCAGATTTATTGGACTAAATCTGTAAGGCTCGATTGATCGAAAATTAGACTCGATCGATCGAACCACGTACAGATTTATTTTTCTGCAGAGTTCCAGTTCAGCCCAAACTCTATTTAAACGTCTTGGGGTTCAAGTAAAACACTTCTATATATAAGGAAAACCCTAGAACGTTTTTGGGACTTCTGTGAGAGAGATTAGAGTGCCTCTTGTGCCTCCTTTTATTTTTAGGGTTTTGTACCCAAACCTCTCTAAGTCTTTGTTGCTCATATTTGCTGTTTATGTGAATCTCTTGTGAGATCTTAGAGGAGCTTTCCTTCACATAAACTTAGGGTTTTTAAGGTAGAGATAATTTCTACATCTTGATGATCAACAAGGTTGCTGCCATTGAAGATTAAAAGAAAAGCAAGCGGGGAGCTTGTAGCTGATTGAAGAATTCAAGAAAGAAGTAGTCCGTGGATTCGGAGCCTGCGCGTGGTCGTGTCAGGAAGTTCTACTGGTGGGTAGCATTAGGAAGTCGAGCGGGGAGCTTGTAGTCCTTTTGTATGAACTTCAATTCTTTCATAGTGAATTCAGGTTAGCCTTGAGGATCGGTGGGTCAAATCCTCCCCAGGTTTTTACCGTGTGGTTTCCTGGGTGATCATATCTTGTGTTATTTATTTTCCGCTGCTTTATATTCTTGATATGATTGTTTGGATTGTTTTAACCTAGAATTGCTTAATTTGACTAAGTAACAACTTGGCTAATTAATCTAGGCTACGCAATCTGTGTGTTTAAGGGGTCTAAATTTCCCAACAAAGGCAATAACAAAGATCATAGCAAAGGAAGGAAAAAAAAGAGTAGAACTTATCCTTTACATACCCAGATTTTAAGATCTGCACTCAACTACTCCATGTGTTTACACTAATTTAAGCACTCTCAAGAACACAAATTTCACTCACTTAACAACTCACGCACAAAATGACATGAATTTACACAATAAAACAGACTCATACCAAAACCCCCATTTTTCAAACCCAAACAAAATCATACAGCTCTAGTCATCAAAATAATTAAAACTGGAACAAAAACAAAAATAAAAGAGAAAATAAATTTGAGAGGGAAAGAGGGAAACCCGGTAGCCACCAGTGGTGGTGACACCGGTAATAAGCACCGCCAACGGCAGTGGTGGGGGTGCAATGAGAAGAGAGAGAGCTTCGAGAAAACCTTGAAAGAGGAGAAGACTAGACCGGGAAGCATCACCGGTAATGGTGGTGGTGTGGGATGAGTTGAGGCCCATTGAGATTCGGCCATGGATTTACAGTCTCCAAGTGAGTTTTTTTCTGAAATTCAAATTTGGGAAAGCTGAATTGCTGAAGTGAAAAGAGAAAAAGAGATAGGAGAGAAATTGAAGCACGTGGATTGCCAGCGTGGAGATTTACGTGTCAATTTTCTGAGCATTAGATTTAATCCATGGCTGATATTAAAGCTATTGCACCTCGTGCAATACCCTAGCTATTGCACGGGATGTGAATCCTGATATATGTACTATAATTTACTATTTCCTTATGGCAGTACGATGAATTTGTGTGATTTCTATTTCATTTTGCTATAGAATCTTTTTTCTTCACTTTTTCAGATCATTATTAGGTGGGTCTCCCACATGACTTCCTATAGCAGGAGAATCTGCGTTTTGTGCACAGCTTAGTGTCTTCTTTTGGCAGGGATGGCATAGTGATATATGTACTATATTAGCAGTGAAAATTTTTGAAAGTAACAGTGAAAATTTTTGAAAGTACAGGGCGATATCCTCCTCTCCCCCCCGCCGCGCCGCCGCGCCAGTGATTATAGTACTTGTTTTCACTTTATTACCTTCTAAATATTGAAGAATTCATGAAACTAGGAAACTATATGCACAATGCTACAATCGCTAGAAAAAGAAATGCTGCTCTTAATGCTTTGCCATACTGAAAGTCAATTATCCTGGATCAAGTGTAGGTTGGTCCAAAAGGTAAGCCGAGCAAATGTAAATTGGTCTCTCTAAAGTTTTTCAACTTTTCTGATCAAAAAAAAAAAATTCCACTTCTGAGGTTTTAATGTTTGGCCAACTAATGGCCTGTTTGGATGTTTCAAAAAGGAGGGGGAGTAGAGTAGAGGGAGGGAAAGTAATCTAATTACCTTGTTTGGAAGTTTTTTAAGGAATGAGGGGGAGGGGTTTGGAGGGGTTTCAACTCCCTCTAGCCCCCCATTTTTAATTCCCCCAAATTGGAGAGATTTGAAGGGAGAGTAGAATACATAAACTATTGACCAAGTAAATTACCTAATTTACCCTTATTATATTAACAAAATTACACAAGGGGAAGGGCTAATTACTCCCTTCCCCCTTACTAATTTTAAAAACATCCAAACAAGGTGGAGGGGAATCATTTTCCTCTACTCTCCTCCCCACTACTCCCCTCTACTCTCCTCCCTCTCTAAACTTCCAAACAAGCCATAAAGTTCATAATAACTCTTGTTGAAGCATCCAGTGAACTAGGTGATGATGAAGTCTCGGGTAGCAGAAACAGAGCATGTCAAGAATTACAGAAAGATGAAAACGACACTGCTTTGATCAAAAGGAAAAGAACTAGATTGAAGAAACAGAGCCCTTAGATTAAATGTACAGCTGTCAAGTTTTAGGTTTGCTTTGATGTAAAGCTAATATGTGTTGATCTGTGTTTTGTTAGCTTTGCTAGTTAGTTTTTCTTCTCTCTTTCGCTGCTGCGTGTATATAAAGAAGAGTAGGGCTTGTAAATCATTTAAGAGCTTCTAGATATTTCTGTGATCAATAAAATCTTTTTTCCTATTTAGAATTGCTCTCAATTTTACAACTCTTAAATTCTTTCCACATTTGGGCTGTAAATTTCTGGTTCAAGTTAGGTTCTGTACATAGATAATATTCACCATGAAAAATAGAATTGAATTTAGGTCAACAACCACATTGAGTGCATGACATTGATGAAAACTTGGCCACCAGCCTCAAAACTCGCGAGAGCGAGTATTGGCTATTCAAATGGCCGTACGTAGCAGTATAGTTTTTTTGGCACCCCTAAATTGTTAATGGATGCACGAATACCACATTTACTACATAGTTTGGCGTGGGGTACACAGCAGTTGAGCAAAAATCATAACGAGCTTATGTACCTATGTAATTATAAAGTAATGATTATTAAAAAGATGATTGTATAATTTTAACTAAAATTGTATTTTTATAACACAATTTCAAATGGAGTGTGTATATAAAGTGTGCAATAACGGGTTTATAACAAGATTTTCTCATAATTATATATAGCTACAGGCAACATTTTCTCAATGTTTGCCTAACCAAAACAATAAGAATATGGCTTTTTTTGTATTAAATATTATTTACTTAGGTTTAATTTAGAAGCACGCAAAAGAAGAGGGGGACATTAATACACCATCATTAATCATTAATTATAACTAGTTGCTAACCCGTGCGATATACGGGAAACCTATTGACTATGAAAATAAAATCAAACAATGAAAGAAGAATTTAAATTATCATTTATGCAATGTTATTGACAGTGCCAAACAGCCTTACAAATAAACTTATAGATCATAAAAATATCATTATAAATTAATATGGTATTGATAACACACTTGAACTTTAATATGTTTAATATAGAACTCTTGATCTAACTTCAAAATAAATTCTACAAAATAGGAATATATATATATATATATATTAAATCAAGTTAAGAAAATAGAAAAACTATTAAATTCATGAAAGCAATCTTAGAAGAAAGTGAACAAATAACAATGCTATTTCCATTCAATGACACATATTGAGAGTATATAGGAACAATAAAGATACAACTCAAACTTGTGAGCTACTATGAGTAAAAAAAAAAAAAAAAAAATTTTTTTTTTTTTTTTTTTTTTTTTTAAATTTTTTATATTCTTTTTCAATTCACCGATCTATGAAGGTTTTGGGGTTAAGGAGAAAAATCAACAAATAGTCAAAGGTTTCGATTATATTGTACAGTCACACTATTTCCACCAAAGTTTTAAATTCCGTTTTAGAGGTTGTTCCGAATTAGCTACTAGAACAAAATATTTTGGTATCGGTGTGTATCGGTGCACCATTTTAGGATTACGCACCAGGTATATATATATATATATAATAAAATTACTATTATTTATTATTATTAAGCTAAAGTTTTTAAATTGATTTCTTCCAAAAAAAAAAGTTTAAAAAATGATTATATATAAAATTCTAATGAAGGAATGCTTAAAATTAAATATGCTATTATTGTAAATAAGCAAGCATAAAAGGGTATTTGTAAAACATGCAACTTTCCTGGAAACTTTTCAAAAATTCATCATTCCCAAGCACGTGACTCACTGCTCCATATCTCCTCAGCCAATACCCTTCTTCCTTTCTTATTTTTACTTTTTCATTATCACAGAACCTTTTCAAACTCTCTCCTCATCTTTTTTCACCTTCCTTTAATTTAGAGTCTTTGGCCAGAACTCTAACCTTCTCGCCAAATCACAATAGTGTTGAGTACCTCATAACAATCAGACCTACTCATTCCCCATGATCAACTGAGATTAAATACACGAAATTGAGCAAATCAGCAAATAAGACCATCTTTTTATTTTGGCTCAGAAAGAGTATTTCAGCCAAAATGCAGAAATTTCAGATTTTTTTTCCCTTTTAGAAGATGTGGGTGGTTTTGGTTTGTATTGGGCTTGTGGTATAAAGGGAGATGGGAATGAAAGGAAGTAGAAAGGTCGATCGGGACGAATGAGTGGTGGGGGAACGGCAGAGAGCTATATTGGGTTTGGCTGTGAATCTGCATTTTTGAGGAAAGAGAAAGCTATATTGGGTTTGGCTGGTAGAGCATCGTGAAAGAGAAAGGCAGAGCATTGGGTTTTAGAAAAGTTTTATTACATTTTTTTTATTTTTGTTTTTAAATTGTGCTGATGAGGAAAATTGTGGGAGTTTCAGACGCTTTGGTTATATATATATATATATATTTAGAGAGAGAGAGAGAGAGAGAGAGAGAGAGAGAGAGAGAGAGAGAGAGAGAGAGAGAGATAGATTATAAGAATAAGATGATTATGTTTAGTTGTAAAGAAGACGTAGGAAAGAAAATGAAAATTCACAAAAGTGTTTTATGAAACAATCTAAACCTACATAATTGTGTAAGTACTAGGGACGTAGCCAAAAATTTTTATTTGGAGACCAACTTATGATAAATTTATTAGCTTATATAAACTTCCATAAACATGCACAAACACAAATATCTATACACATTATAACTTAGTATCCTCCATAGCAAATCCTTAAAGTTCTCATTTTTAATATAAGTTACCAAATTATCAACCAAAGTGAGTAAAAATTTTCATTTGAACTAATGAAATGTTTAAAAATATGAATGATTTAAAACTTTAAAAGATACAAAAACACATTTTACAATAAAAACAATGAATGTGAGAATGAAAAAAAAATTCTCTATAACGCTAGACCAATTGGATAATTTTTTAAGAGTATTATTGAACTAGCTCAAATATTGGGGGGCTATAACCCTCCACTCATACATGTAGCTCCGCTCTTACCTTTATTTTTTTTACTTCATTTCATCATCTTATAGGAAACCAAATTTCACAAAAAGAGAAAAAAAAAAGAGTAAATAAATTATAATAGACGGGAAAAATCTCAACATACAAAACAGAAGATGGAGAAAAACATATAAAAGTTATTAAAAAAAAAAAAAAAAGCAAAGGCCTAATTAAGGTAGCGTAGACAAGTAGGTGCTCCATGAAGAACAAGAAAAGGAAGGCATGCTACGCTCTCCTCAGTTCCCTCTATTATTCTTGCTGTTTTCTTCTTTGAGGAAATCAAGCAGCACAGTGCTCTTGCATTTCGGGCATTTTGGATCCACCTCGGATAACATGACGTACATGAGGCAACGAGGACACCCTACGAGCAACATTGATGTGGAATCTGGGCTGCTCGGGCACTGCAATGTCTCTTCAGGCTCTGATGAAACGCATGAGCCCTCAATTGACATGTCTGAAGAAAAAGAAGTCGAAACCCTTGGCGACTCATCTGGTGAGTTTGCCCTTGGCGGTGACAAGTTCAGCCTCAAAGCCAGCTCTGGACTATTCGGTCTTCGGCTCATGTTTGTATTTGCCAAAACACCTTTCGCTCCGTCTCCTTCTGCACAATATTTTACCTGAGGCGATGATTTTGTCAAGTAAATCAGCGAAAGTGGAAGTAACGCCTAAAAAAGATTAGCAAATAGATAAACTAATGGATTATAGTAACTAAGTATACCTTGTATAAGGTCAAGGATTATTGTCTTCAAAATGGAAAGTAACGTGGTAATTAAGTGAAATTTGATGAGTGGATAGAGCAGGAGAGATTGAGAATGCAGGACAACAGGACAATCAAAGGTTGGTGTTCATGTTGATGTTGGACCTCTAAGACCATTATATACTAAATTTGAGAGAGAGAGAGAGAGAGAGAGAGAGATCTTCAATAGGAAATTAATTATTGGCAGGAACGGAGGGTGAGGAAAATTTAGAGAGAGAAAGAGAAAGAGGTTTGGATTGGATTGGATTGAGTTTGAGTTTGAGTTAAAGAGAAGAAATGATGGGTAGGCAGTATGAGATAGTGATTGTAAATGTATTAATTGAGAGGGACGAAGAGTTTCATGTTTGTAGGTAGAAAGAAAGTTTTAGTGAAGTTTATTGTTTAATTAGTCTTCATTCATGATTGAATTTAGGTTAGTTGTTGATTTGTAGATATATGCTTTATTGAAAGAAGAAAAATGAAAAAAAAAAAAAATTTGACTACCTTTGGGCTATATATTTGTTTAATTTAAAATACTACAAATAAAATTTTAATTTCTGCAAAATAGATTTTGATAGAATATATTTTTACTGAAAAATTACTATATCGGATGTTATTATTTTGATTATGATATAGGAGAAAATGTTTTTACCATGACATAATAATATACTTTATTAAAATATTTTCTCTTATTATATATGAATAGAAAATAAAACGTAAAACCTAGCTAAAATTTTATTTATGTATTTTTGAGATAGGTACGTAGATATTGGGGAAGGGAGGGGAGGGCTTATTAATTTTTTGTTGTTGAAGTTTATGGTCCAGCCTTCACAAAATCAATTACATCATCATTTGTTATATCAAGTTGAACATTGACTTTTATAATATGACTAATTAATAATTAGCTAGTGGAATGGAAAATAGTGACCACATTTGCTCTAAATATCAATCTTGTGATTAAGGAGTTCTATCTACTGTCATGTCGGACTATTGATATTTGCTAATCGATTATTTTCAGAAATTTTTATTACCAATTTTATGGTAAATATAAAAAGTTATTAAAAAATAAATTGTTTGTTAATTTTTTTATAAAAATATTTCATAAACTAATATTTTTAGGACAATCATTAACTTTCCCTTATATATATATATATATATATATAAATTAGTATATGCATGTGTGCGCGCAATTTTGCACCTAGATAATTACATTTTTTTTTTAACTTCTTTGAATTCTTCACATCAAAAAAAAAAAAAAAAAAAAAAAAAAAAAAAAAAAAAAGAAAAAAAAAAAA
>NW_027069641.1:64166-74979 GCF_002906115.3 Quercus suber
GCAATATGACATGTGTCGCGCACGCACTTTGCACACCATATATATTACATTTTATTTTTTAACTTCTTTCATACTTATCTTGTGACGTAACGGCCTGGCCAGACTGGAACTTTTGTCCTGTAACGTGACAACTGGCGCGACCCTTCAGCTTCCCAGTGTGCCTCTCACGTGACTACCTTTCACGGCTTGCCAGTCGCGAACCACCCGCGAGTCCTAGTCGCGAGACTCTGTTTTTCTTGCACACTCTTGAGCTTTTCTTCACATCTTCTCACACACTACCCTTACAATTTTTCCACCTAAATACAGGGTTACTAAGTGCTAAATTACAAGCAAATTGGTCACGGAATAAAGCCAATTAGATGGTTGATTAAATTCAACCTTACAGTTATACTCAGTAGATATGAGATTAGCTTTTCTTCGTTTCCACAAGAAAATTCTCATGTAAAGCTTTAGCAACTTTCGTCTACATACACAAGCTTGATACCTTGTGCACGCAATATCAAGGCTGCGTACGCGGGAATCCAAAACTGCATGTGCAAAGCTAGGGTTTCAATGTATTTTGTTTGTCCATTTTTGAAAGCTTCAAGTTAAATAGTTCTTGGCCATGAACTCTAAGAAATGTGTCCCTTAGACTATTGTTGTTGTTGTTGTTATTGTTGTTTTTTTTTTTTTTTTTTTTAATTCAATTAGACTGTTGTTGTTGAGAAACAAGAATTTATGTCATGAGGGACCCAAAATGGTGTGTTTGTAGTGTAACACTTGTTGGGCAGCACAAGGAAATGCTGAAATAGCCCATTTGAGTCTATGGGTCCGTTTGGATTGAATTTATTGCTGCTGAAACTGAAAACTGAAAACTAAAAACATTGTAGCAAAATAATTTTTAAATGTGTGAATAGTACTGTGGGACCCATTTTTAATATTTTTTTAGTACGTGAATAGTGATTTTTGTCCCCTACACAATGAACCCATGTTATGTTACTATTCACGTACAGGGGAAAAAAAAAAAAAGGAAAAACGTGAAATGCAGACGCAGGATTCAGTTGAATCCAAATGTTCACTATATCGAAGGTTTTTGGAGCTATAACTGTGGTTTAAAAACGTAGGTAGAGCCTCAATTTTTTATTTCTTTTTTTAGTGATTGGTCATTTCAGACAATTGAAGTAAAAAATTTCTAGTAACGTTATTTATATTTTTTGAAAATATATGTAAATAAAAAGTACGTAAAAATACATGTAATTTTGTTTAAATATTAAAAATTATTGTTTAAATAATAAAAATATTGCGTAGAGTATAAATAATATAAACAAAACTGTGCACGGCTCATGATTCAGACCAGTGGACTGTGGCCAGATGAATCAATACATCTGTACGTGTAGGGGACAAGCTAGAATTAATAGACAACGTGTCTCGCAGCATTGTGCAGAGTATGGATAGGATAGACAAAAATAGTAATAGTGTGGCTCGTGAGTCAGAACAATGGCTACAAGACGATGAAATTGGTAAGCTAGAGCAGCACTGTTAATGTATGAGAAGTAGATATCAGGGATCATAAGACAGTTTTGTACGACCATCGGATAATTAAGATCGTTGGCACTTTGAGTCTTTTTGCTAAATATTGCAAAAAATGAAGTTTATTTGTGATATGGGTACTGTTCAAACTTATTTGAAAAAATAAAGAGAGAAGTGAATTTCGGCAACACTAATGCCGAAATTCTGAGAAAAAGTAGGAGAGAGGAAAGAAAAATAATATGACGGATGGAGAGAGAGAAAAAGAAATTTCGGCAATTATATTGCCGAAATTGGAAGATTAAAAAAAAAAGAAAAAAAAAACTGAATTGTGGCAAGAGTAATGCTACGACCTCACGCTATTTTATCATATTTTTTACAAATTGTTGTTATGGCCAATTTTTTACTGGTTCTCATTAGTGCTTACCAACAAATCACTTTTTTATTTACCAATAATCACTCATCACATCACCAGTTTATGAAAGTTTTTGTAAAAAAATTTGTAACTCTAGCATTTTGCCAAAAGTTAATGTTAAAAAAAAAAAAAAAAAAAAAAAACACCTCAATTGCGGCAATATCATTGCCAAAATTGGGATTGTTGTGAGATTAATGCAGCCACACTTTTTGGAGTAAAATGACAGAGATACACACTTTAGTCCTCCAAAAGTGTGGCTGTATCTTACCACAATCAAGGTTTTTATTTTTTATTTACTCTAATTTCGGCAATTCAATTGCCGCAATTGAGTTTTTTTTTTTTTTTTTTTTTAAATCATTCACTTTTGGTAAAATGTTATAGTCACAAACTTTTTTACAAAAACATTCATAAACTGTTGATGTAATGAGTAATTATTGATAAATAAAAAAGTGATGTTGTTGGTAGGCACTAATGAGAGTCAATAAAAAATTGACCATAACAACAATTTATAAAAAATATGGTAAAATAGCGTGTGGCCGTAGCATTAATGTGGCCAAAATTCAGTTTTTTTTTCTTTTTTTTTTAATCTTCCAATTTCAGTAATATCATTGCCGAAATTTCTTTTTTCTCTCTCCATTTGTCACATCATTTCTCTCTCCTCTCTCTTACTTTTTCTCAGAATTTCGGCATTGGTGTTGCCGAAATTCGCTTCTCTCCTCATTTTCCCAAATAAGTTTGAACAGTACCTATATCACAAATAAACATCATTTTTTGCAATATTCAGCCAAAAGACTCTTGGCACTTGATAGGAAAGGGTGTTTTTTTTTTTTTTTACAAAATAAATATTATATTTTAATATAATCTAAGTGTATATGTGTATGAAACTTTCTTATATAGATTTGAACATTCGATTCTTGCTCCTCACACCCTATAAGCTCTTATATTTGTAGAGTGATCATCGCACCAAAAATGTGCGATAGTGAAAGGGTGCTATTGTTGGGGTAAGATGTTGGGAATGAGGCAATGTGATGCACGCTGGGCAAAGTTGCCAAGTATGGACAGGCTTTATTAATGGAAAGGACACAAGAGTAATTGGAGAAAGAAAAAATAGTTCCTAATTTCAAAACCCCAACTCTAATGAAATATTAAAATATAAAAAAAAATTAACAAAAATAAAAAGTAATATAAGGTGGAGAGGAAAAAAAAAACATAGAAGATTAAAGTGGTTCAATTTATATGGCTTACATGTACAATATAAACCCTTAAATGGCTACATCTTTACTATTTTGTTTTTTGTTTTACAATGTACTCCTCTATATATATGAAAGTGGCTTACATGTATGAGAGAGAGAGAGAGAGAGAGAGAGAGAGGAATATTAGGGTCGGCTCAATGAATTTTGGGACCTAAGGCAAAAACTTTAAGCAAACACTTTTTATATTTAATATTAATTAAACAATATTTATTTAAATTTTGATATAATTCTTTATTTAAAATTTATTTTTCTTACCATTTGAGATGCAAAACTACTAATTAATTTTTCGTATTCAAGTTCCCCTAACAAGATTTATAATAGAAAATTATAATTTAACTAAAATAAAATTTAGTATAGAACAATAGACTTGGTTTATCAAAAGCAAGATTGTAACTTTACTAAATGATATAATCACTTTATATTCTAAACCTGTATGAGTAAAAAAAATATTTATCACATAAGTCAATAAATTAAGACTAATACAAAGTAATTATTCTAAATTCATATTTTTGTTATTGTAACTTTTACATTGATATTTAGATCTAATTAAAATATCTATTATTAAAAAAAGTAGGAAAATTTATGAAAACATACACTAAAAAAAAGAAAAGCAAAGCAAAATAACCTACCGTGAAGCAAAAGGACCGTTAAATCTATCTTATTAAAAGAAAGGGTACAAATGGGAATTGGGAAAATTTAAAATAAAAAAAAATGACTCCAAAAAAAAAAAGGTATAACAAAGTAATCGAAGAAAGAAAATGCTAAAGCCATGACTTATTGTTCAATTTGCAATGTAGTGAATTATGAGTAATAGAGAAAAAATAATGTGTCCATAACTCCACCATATAGCAAAAGTTGTATGATAAGTTGTGATCCTTGCTCATTCAAAAAAACGTGTGGGTTGATAATTTGATGTAATAGGTTTTTAAAGATTTATGTGATGTGATAATTAAAAGGCAATAAGCAAGGACAAGTAAATGCAGTGGAGAAACAATGATAAAAGATTAAAAGTAATAAAAGATACGAAGAAAGTTTTTCTTCAGAGTCCAAATTAGTTTGAAGTAAAATTTTTTAAATTTCTCTTATATATTTTTTATTAAATGTAAATTTTGATAAATTTATTATTAGATTATATTTTCTAATTACATTTTTTATGTTTGTGAAATATCAAGAAAATTAAAAATCAATAGTTATGTCATCAATCAAATATTTAAATATTAAGTTTTTGTGATATATACATAAAAAATCATTTATGGATCAAATAGTAAATAACATCTAATTTGAAAAAAAAAAAAATTAACATGAGTGCTATGAACATAAAGAACATACAATTCAACTGTTAGATTTTCAAAATCCACATCCAATAAAAAAATATAGTAAAAATTTGAATGATTTTTCCGTTTTTATCCAAATTTTTTTTTTTTTTTTTTTAGCTTTATCCTAAAGATAGGAAATAAGATGTAAACGTGTTCATCTGTTAAAACGCATTCTATTAGCCAATAGAGGGAGTCTTAAAATTATATTTTCTCTTTTGAAACAACCTTAAATAAAATATTTGGACAAATAAATTAATATTGTATTAGTTAATGGGGTCTTCTTTTATTAATTTGGTAGCCTTAGGCCATCTCTTAAGTTGCCCATATGATTGAGCTGGCCCTAAGGAATATGATAATCCTAAAAAATCACTATAAAACAGTACTATAAATATTGAAGAATATAAGCATACTATTAATAAACTGTAGCTCATGTCTCATATGCTACAAAATCATGCACACAGAATATAAGCATACTTTCTATTATAATAAACTTGTTTTCACTTTATTGCCTTCTAACAAGTGCTCTTAGGGTACTAATTAATAATCTATTTAAAGAAAACTTTTATGGAAAAAAAAAAAAAGTAATTAATATTTTGACAACTTTTTTCATTTCCCATAAATATGGTATCAAAACTTTCCTAAAATAGATTATTAACGAGTGCCCTCTATGCACTCATTAGCATGACCCTTAATATTGTTTAGCCAACTTAAGTGAACGAAATTGGTATTTAACCATAACTGTGCAACTATACAGTTAGTTGGACACGATTACGGAGTATATAGTATAATAACATCTCGAGTGTATTAAACTCGATTTTTGTCTAAATAAATCGACTCTTTCAGGCTCGGTTTTCTTAAATTGACCTGGTCTACAGCCACGTGGAGTACACGTGGAATTCGAGTCTTATAAAGTCGATTTCTGACCGAGCATCCACGTAGCCTACACCTGGCAATGATAATGACGTGGACGACACTTAGATCTCGAGGCTTAAAGACTCGGTTATCGATTCTCAAAAACTCAATTTCTAGTAGTGGTCACCTGTCTTGTCCGTTTCAGTTGGCACGCGTGAAAAATCAGAGAAATCAGAGACATTTTTGAAAAATAACGCCTCTCTCACAGTCTTTCATCTCTCACCTCTTCAGTCTCACTCACAGAGCTCTCTCACCTCTCCATTCTCACGGTCTCTCACTCGCCCTCTCCCTCTTCGTCTCACTCTCACACTTGAGTGCCTCTCTCAGTCACCCTCTCCACTCTCAGTCTCAGTCACCCTCTCCACTCTCAGTCACCCTCTCCACTCTCAGTCACCCTCTTCGGCGAAGAGTTTGGTTAAGGCACAGCGAGGTACCCACAAATGGCGTCTCCTCCGAAAGTTTGATAAAGGCCACCGAAGTAGAAAAATCTCACTCACAGAGCTTTTGATCAGTCTACGCGGTCTGTGAAAACCAAAAAAAAAGGTGAGAAACAATGTTTATATATAATGGGTTTCTCCGTTTGGTTGCCGAGAAACAGTGGGTTTGTGGGTTCTGTTTTGAATTTCTAAAAAAGGACAACTTTATATTTGCTGAGGATTTAATTTTAGTGGGTTTGTGGGTTCTGTTTTGAGAAACTTTATATTTGTTGTTTGAGATTGAATTGGTTTGTGGAAATCGGATTATGTTGCTGGGTTTGTTTATATTTGCTGAGGATTTAATTTTAGTGCTTTGTAAAAAAAAAAAAAAAAAAGGTAATGCTTGGCCCATCTGATGAAGGGAATTAATTAAATAGTTTTTCTTCTTTCATAATTGTTTTCTTTTTCAATTTTCTTCAGTTCTAATTGATTTTTTTTTTTTTCCCGCAGATCTATATCGTGATTCAATGGATTCAAAGTCATTATCTTTACCAAGTTCTTCTTCAACTTCTTCTACCAGCCGATGGAAGTATGATGTGTTTCTCAGTTTCAGAGGTGAGGACACTCGTTACAAATTCACGGATCATCTATACAAAGCTTTGGTACAGAAAGGCATTGTCACTTTTAGGGATGATGAAAAACTTGAGAGAGGAAAATCTATTTTATCAGAACTGTTGCAGGCTATAGAAGAATCGAGATTTGCTATTGTCATTCTCTCAGAAAACTATGCAACTTCATCTTGGTGCTTGGATGAACTTGCAAAGATCATTGAATGCGAGAAAGAACTGGGAATGATAGTTTTTCCGAACGAAATTGGTATTTAACTATAACTGTACAACTATACAGTTAGTTGGACACGATTACGGAGTATATAGAATAATAACATCTCGAGTCTATTAGACTCGATTTTTGTGTAAATAAATCGACTCTTTCAGGCTCGGTTTTCTTAAATTGACCTCGTCTACAGCCACGTGGAGTACACGTGGAATTCGAGTCTTATAAAGTCGATTTCTTACCGAGCATCCACGTAGCCTACACCTGGCAATGATAATGACGTGGACGACACTTAGATCTCGAGGCTTAAAGACTCGGTTATCGATTCTCAAAAACTCGATTTCTAGTAGTGGTCACCTGTCTTGTCCGTTTCAGTTGGCACGCGTGAAAAATCAGAGAAATCAGAGACATTTTTGAAAAATAACGCCTCTCTCACAGTCTTTCATCTCTCACCTCTTCAGTCTCACTCACAGAGCTCTCTCACCTCTCCATTCTCACGGTCTCTCACTCGCCCTCTCCCTCTTCGTCTCACTCTCACACTTGAGTGCCTCTCTCAGTCACCCTCTCCACTCTCAGTCTCAGTGACCCTCTCCACTCTTAGTCACCCTCTCCACCCTCAGTCACCCTCTTCGGCGAAGAGTTTGGTAAAGGCAGAGCAAGGTACCCACAAATGGCGTCTCCTCCGAAAGTTTGATAAAGGCCACCGAAGTAGAAAAATGTCACTGACAGAGCTTTGATCAGTCTACGCGGTCTGTGAAAACCAAAAAAAAAAAAGGTGAGAAACAATGTTTATATATAATGGGTTTCTCCGTTTGGTTGCCGAGAAATAGTGGGTTTGTGGGTTCTATTTTGAATTTCTAAAAAAGGACAACTTTATATTTGCTGAGGATTTAATTTTAGTGGGTTTGTGGGTTCTGTTTTGAGAAACTTTATATTTGTTGTTTGAGATTGAATTGGTTTGTGGAAATCGGATTATGTTGCTGGGTTTGTTTATATTTGCTGAGGATTTAATTTTAGTGCTTTGCATGTGTATATTCCTATGATGACATGCAATTGTTCACAAGTGTATAGAAATTTTAGAAATTTTGATTGAGTTTATGTTTAATGGTGTGATGGTACTCTGTTTTAATGAAGAGAGAAAGCTCTAGCATTTTAGTCTGCTGTCACCGTGACACATACTATGCTTAGCTAATACTGATGGATTAATTACACTGTATGCTATAGCCCAATTTTCCCTATTTTAACGAATTCTAAAGTCTAATGATCATATACTTCGGCAGGGAAAAAAACTTCCAATATTTAGTATATTTGTTTAGGACAAAATGTATTTTAAATCCTATAGCAAATTAAATCTTGAAAGATTATTACAAATCAAACTGTATAATTTTGTTAAAGTTTAGAGAATAGAAATAGTATTTTACCCAAAATAATGTAATTAACTATTTTAGGGTACAGTAGCTGCTCCTGTTTGGCTTTTTCACGACTTGATTAATAAGCTTTCAATTCTTATATCTGGACTGCATTTTGATTGAAATTAAAATATTAAACTTCTGTCCAAATTACCAAATTTTGGTTTCATTTTTTGGACAATTAATAAGTTACCCCTTATGGTTTGACCTAATCACAATTTAGTTCCACAATTTTTATAGCTAGTGGTATTTTGAATTGAAACCTAACGAGTTAAATTTAATCCAAATTAATGTAGGAGTAAAATATAGCAAATAGTAATTTTTCCTATTTTTTTATTATAATAGTGTCAAATCATTGATGTAAATTGTAATTTTTCCTAAAATTATTATTATTATTTTTCCCTTGGGGTGGCTGATGTCTCAACTGTCAAGAACACAGTCAGTAGTCCAACCTTAACTAACATGTGTGTGTGTGTGTGTGTTTTTAGCTTCAAGGAGGTACCAAGCATCAGAATGGCTACGTCAAATGGACCATGGCACATCATCAGCACTGCCCAAAGAACCCTCCGAGGAAGACTTCTGCCTTGCACTTCGCAATGGTATCCTTCTCTGCAATGTCCGCCACAAAGTCAACCCTGGTGCTGTTCTCAAGGTTATATATATATATATATATATACATACTCCTACCTTTGTATTATGTCCATGTTTCATTACAAGCAAAACTGTGCTGAACAATCATGTATACAATTCTTATAAGAAACTAATAAAGAACTTGACTAATAGTACAAGATGGGTTTTCCTTTCTAACCATTTTTTCCTTCATGTTAATTTTAATATGCATGCGTGCAATTCAAAAATGTTTTATTGTAAGAAAAACTGCTTAACAGTTTAGAATTTGTTAAAATTCTGTAATTATTTTGGAAAGTTATTTTTTCTAGTATAGTTCTTAAGGTATTGTACGTTAGGTTCTCAAATTAAATTCATCCATGTGGTTGCATTGATCAACGTAGCACAAAAGATGCTATCTTCACGTAACATCAATTAAATTTTATAATTTTGGCTTATTAGCCAATACAATCGTATGGTTGAATTTAATTGAGAAACTTAAGAAATCGTACCTAAGTTTTGCTCAATATGGAATTTATTTTAAACTATAAGCATGGTTTATTCTAAACTTCTTGGTCTCTTTTGATTTTGAGATTGGGGTTTGTTTATGTTTTGGAATTTATATAGGTGGTGGACAATTCAGTCATTGCGGTTCAGTCTACAGAGGGAGCAGCACAATCTGCAATTCAATATTTTGAGAACATGAGGAATTTCTTAGAGGCTGTTAAGGAAATGAAGCTCTTGACGTTTGAAGCATCTGACCTGGAAAAGGTTTGGCTTATCTTTCAATTCCTGCATTTGCTATTAATCATGCATGTTACAACCTATTATTTCATCTCAATAAAACATGATTGCTTTTTTATCTAGTTTACCCATAAGGAATTTATAAAAGGTTATGATAGTGAGAAATTACAATTATCTTTTTCGTTTGACCTAAAACTGAAGATCTTTTCATTGAAAACCAAGTTGTAGGTAATTGATACTTTGCTCAGTAAGGTAGTCAGATTTCGCAGCACTGCTAGTTTCTCAAGGCACTCAGGTAATTAAGTATTTGGAGTGTCATTGAATCTGTTGTTAATACTTCTATCCAAAAGTATTTCCAGACCGATTTTTTAATATGAGTACCATCCTTATATTTTCCTCACTGCAGTAACTAATCTATAATTTTCTTTCCCCTATTTTCCATAGCTTGGATTGTTTTTGAAGAAAATATTGAAAGGTGATACTGGTTTCCTATCAAAAGATGAATTTATTGAAGCCATTTCACAATATCTTAATCAAAGAACTAGTTTGGCGTCAACTGATTTGTCTAAATTTTGCATTTGGGGTGGGAAACGTGAGGGGTTCAGCCAAATGTCTATCTCCCTGCCGACAATACAGAAGTTATTGATATTCAACACAAACAGCTCGAGGTATGAATATGTTCACAGACAGAGATGCTCCTTTCACAATGTTTCAATTTTACATTAGCAGCTTCTTTCCTCAAACTAAATGTAGGGTAACTCTTGGATAATCATTCTTGCATGGCTTTCTACGGCAAACTGAAACTTTAATCTTTGACATGTCCTTTCATCAATACTATAGTGATGTTTTCCTGCTTTGATAACTAGGATCTAAAATTATCTTTCATACCTAGGATCTAAAATTATCTAAAATTCTTTCTTGTGCACAGTAACCAATATACCAACAATAAACTTGTAGAATTCAGAACTTCCCCTAATAGCACCTTGCCAGCTTGGCTGTGTGAAGAAGATGTCAATTATTCTGTCAGCAAATTTGACAATAGAGGCTTCACTGGAGGACTGAACTATTATCGAGCTTTGGATTTGTAAGTTTCTTTTACTTCTTTATTGAAATCGTATTTACAGAAAATATTGGTGGTAATGGTGCTGAAAAAGAAATCGGGCTATTTACAAGTTATTGTATACAGTTTATGGAAGACTGATTAATGGATTTACTTATACTAATGTAAGCATAACTGCTACAATATAGTCTAACGTATTGGTAGTGTTAGGCTTGGAGTATTGTCTTGTGCATTAAACCCATGAACTGGACCTGCTAGTAAAACAGTACTGTCCTAGGGTCTTGGATCATGATCATAACCAAAATGGTTCAGAAACTGTTAATAGTATTCATTAAAATCCTT
>NW_027069641.1:87685-104939 GCF_002906115.3 Quercus suber
TTATTTTTTGGATTTTTTCTTCACCGGTTTGTTTTTTTTTACATGGATGCATGCTTAAATTGTGAATTTGAAATTGTGTTAGAGGTCATAAAAATAGATATGTTGCTCTGCTCTGAAGTCTCAGTTATTGATATGTGTTAAAATTAAGGCTGATTTTCATTGTACTTATATGTGAAGTTGATACTTCAAATACGGCAAACTGAAACTTTAATCTTTGACATGTCCTTTCATCAATACTATAGTGATGTTTTCCTGCTTTGATAACTAGGATCTAAAATTATCTTTCATACCTAGGATCTAAAATTATCTAAAATTCTTTCTTGTGCACAGTAACCAATATACCAACAATAAACTTGTAGAATTCAGAACTTCCCCTAATAGCACCTTGCCAGCTTGGCTGTGTGAAGAAGATGTCAATTATTCTGTCAGCAAATTTGACAATAGAGGCTTCACTGGAGGACTGAACTATTATCGAGCTTTGGATTTGTAAGTTTCTTTTACTTCTTTATTGAAATCGTATTTACAGAAAATATTGGTGGTAATGGTGCTGAAAAAGAAATCAGGCTATTTACAAGTTATTGTATACAGTTTATGGAAGACTGATTAATGGATTTACTTATACTAATTTAAGCATAACTGCTACAATATAGTCTAACGTATTGGTAGTGTTAGGCTTGGAGTATTGTCTTGTGCATTAAACCCATGAACTGGACCTGCTAGTAAAACAGTACTGTCCTAGGGTCTTGGATCATGATCATAACCAAAATGGTTCAGAAACTGTTAATAGTATTCATTAAAATCCTTCGAAAGTAGCAATATTGGAGAGAGAGAACACATTGAACGTAATTTATGGCAGGTTCTCAGCAACCCGGAAAAAACACCCATCCCGGCAGCAAACATCAACAATTGGCTAGAAAAGTGAGCAAGAAGTTCATCCCATGGTTTTGTCATATGCGGGAAGGTTTTCAAGTATTGCTTCAGCATCAGCAGAAGTCAACCCTAGCTTTAATTATTCTTTGTTGCCGATATTCGTCTTGCTTCCGCATGTCTTCCATTTCTTTATATTTTTCCCTCGGGGTCCGAGGGGAAAATATAAAGAAATGGAAGACGTGCGGATGCAAGGGAATGTCGTCAACAACGAATCATTAAATGTAAAGAGAATCTTGCTGCTGCTGAAGCGGAACTTTAAAACCTTCTACTGCAGTGCCAAAGCATTTAAAGCAATTCCAATCAGACCGGTAGGGTACGTACTGCTGCTGCTAATTTTATGTTTTCTAGTACTTAGTTTTCCAAAGAATGCTAGTTAAAATTGCTCATTGCTGTATCGTGTTTTCTTATTCTTTTTCATTATATTAGTGTGCAATTCAAGTCCATCACACGAGCCGATGGAAGAGTTGATGCTGATGGTTCTACGTATTTAATTCCACTACTTCGTATGATCCTTGATCAGCATGTTTTTTTACATTTGGTAGAAGACTAATCATTAATTTTTTCTCATCTCTTTCCTATAATATTCTCATTATCTTCTTTATTTTTATCAGAAGTGCTACTCCTCGTGGGACTCCCAGTGAGCGGAGGAGCAGTGGTTCAGGATTTGCGTTCAGGTTGAATGACCGAGCTGAGAAACGAAAGGAGGTTGCTGATGCTCTTTTAAAACCCTGTTAAAAGTTTTCTTTTAAATGCAAAAACTGATTGCTTTTTTTATTTATTGGGCAGTTCTTTTCAAAGCTAGAAGAGAAGATTCGGGCAAGAGAAGTAGAAAGAAATAGCTTGCAAGAAAAATCAAAGGTGTTGGGGACAACATTTCTTTGCATTTGGAAGATGCTTTGCATTAATCATTCTTTCTTTAACTTTTGTGCTCAATATCTATTCCATTTCAGTTATTTAATCCATGCACATTCTGGGTATCTTGCAGGACAACCAGGAGGCGGAGATGAAGCAATTGAGAAAAACCCAATGGTTTTTAAAGCTACACCCATGCCAAGTTGATATAAAGAGCCACCTCCAAAAATTGAAATAAAGAAGGTAACTCATCTATTTGCTTGATGCTATATGTGAATTTTTCCAAATCTATTTCTTCATTTTGGCAAATTACATCTTCGTATTTTGAACTGAGTTGATCTGTTTCAAATGCTTTATAAACAGAGTAAAAGATCAATGGTACAAGATGATATCGGGTAATATTGTGAGAAGAATAAAATCTGGTAGCCATTCTGCAGGAAGTAGTATGTTGTGCAGTTATTTGGTTGATTTAATTTCAATTTCTTGTTATATCTATAGAACTTTTTTATTTATTTGGGGTAAATACTACTATATCTTCAAATAATGATAGACAGTTTAGTATCTGAATTAACAGAGTAATTTTTGTATTTCATCCCGATTTTATTTCAGTATCTGTAAAATTTTCCATAAGATTTGTTACATTCTGGGTTTCATGGGTTATTTTAGTGATTATAGGATGCAAAAATGTTAATAGTTCATAGATTTGTGGGTGTTTTATTACCTAATGTGGTTTAGAGTTCTGTTCACTGTGTGGGGACACAATATTGGTCACTGAAATTTATTGTTTACTATAGTTCATAGATATTTTGTTGAGCAATTTTAGCATCCTGTTCTAGATTAAGTCTTATTCCTTTGAAAAAAATAGGATTTCATCAATGTGCTAATTCAGTAAAATGGTTTTGGTGATCTGAAGGTATTTTCCAACAACATGGGAACGAAATCTGAGCCAGTAATTTCAAAGTGCAAAGAGAGTGAGAACTGGACTAAGGTTTCATTTCAGCCTGACTTGGCAAAATTTAACATGACTCACCTTAAGGACGACATGGTTGCGCTGCTGGAAAAGTGGGTGTTTGACTTGGCTGGGTGCCTTCGGAAGTCTGTGAAGGTACTGAATGGAACTCAGTTCCCCATAAAATCAAGTAGAGATTATGTTAATCTCTACTTAGATTCTGCTGCTAAATCTAAACCTGATAAACCTCCAAGGTTCTTTCTATGAAACTCTGAATGTTTCTATTTTCTTTGTATTTTCCCCCTTCATAGTAATAATTGCTTACTAGAATCATTTGTTTCCTCAGCTATCATGTGAAAGTTAATGATAGGTGGGAGATATGCGTGAGTCTTAGTCACAGGCAGTTTCAACAGGTACGTAGGCCTTTTGAAGCAACGGGAATAATGAGTCAATTGAAATTGAACCTAAAATTGTGTGAGACTTACATGGTTTTTTGGTTTCTTAACCAGGTCAGGTTTGTGAATTCGATTGCCACAACCAAGGGTGGAACTCATGTTGATTATATCACTAATCAAATTACAAACCATATAATGAATTTTGTAGATTAGTAAAACAAGAATGCCAACATCAAAGCCCATAATGTGAAGAACTACTTGTGGGTTGTTGTCAATGCTCTTATTGACAACCCTACTTTTGATTCCCAAACTAAAGAAATCCTGAGACTTCGTCAAAGCAGTTTTGGGTACCCATTAGTGTGAGGTTTGACAAGATTTTCTGAATAATGGTTCGTTTCACTTTATTTTTCATTATTGTAGACACTAGTATGTTACCATTGAAATAGTGGAGAGTGATTCTTATTAACCACTTGTTTTTGCAGTCTCAAAGTCTGGAATTGTAGACAGTCTCCTATTGTGGGCAACTTTTAAGCAGAGTAAAGATCTTAAGAAAAGTGATGGAACAAAGACAGAGAAGATTCATGGTAGGGAAAATGTAGATGATGCTAACAAAATAGGAGGGAAGGAATCTGATAAATGTACCCTGATTTTAACTGAAGGAGATTCAGCTGAGGCTCTTGCAGTAAGTTGATGTGGCATTGTGCAGAGTATTTTAGCATTAAAGTTAGCTCTAATGGGTTTCACTTTCTATGATTTTTACGTTATTCACTCTATTACAGCTGAGGCAATGCAAGTGGGTGGTCTATCAAGTACTATAAGGTTTGCATTGGAATTTGTTACATGTGAACCAATTACAGAACCTTCTATTCTATTATCTGTTTTTGTCTTTTGCATATTGATTTGTTTGTGTCTTTTTAGGGGTTGGGAACAAGCACTCAAAGGAAGGAAGGGAGTACTTTGCAAATCTTGAGAACACAGGGAAGATTTTATTTGGGAGGATGAACAGGATGGGAGGCCATTGAGCTGGCATTTAGTAAGAAGAAGATAGAAGAGAGGAAGAATTAGCTTAGGCAGTTTGAGGTAAAGTTTTGCCATGATTTCTTCTTGTGTTTTAGAGAAAGTGAATTAATATATATCTAATACAACACCTTCTGAATGTGCAGCCTGGTACTCACCTTGATCAGACGGCAAGCTCATAAAATACAGTGACTTTGTCAAGGAGCTTATATTGTTTTCAATGCCAGAGCTTCAGAGGTCTATTCCCTCCATGGTTGATGGCCTGAAGCGTGGCCAAAGGAAATTCTTTTATGCTCTTTCAAGAGGAACTTTGTCAAGGAAGCAAAAGTTGCCCAGTTTTCTGGTTATGTGTCTGAGCATTCAGCTTATCATCACGGTGAGCAGAGTCTTGATGGCATCAGAATGGCACAACACTATGTGGGCTCCAACAACATTAACCTGCTTCAACCAAATGGTCAATTTGGCACTCGTAATTATGTGAGATGAACATGCCTCATGTGGCACTATTTAAAGCTGAATCATAAGTGCCACTTCCCACTGATGATTCTGACTTTGATGAAGAAGATGAATAGAGTAGTTATGTTGAGAAACTGACTTTGGGAACTAAATCTTATTCCCTTTGTAATGTACTTCATGATTCTTAATTGTTACTTTGATTATCTGCTAAACTGTGTTCCTTGGCAATGATCACTGTATATTGTGATTAGTTACCAGCAAGGATTTTCTTTCCTTCAAATCAATCCCATGGTCTTCTTATTGAAGCAAATTCCAATTAACTTATTTTAAATAGTACTGTTTTAGCTCCTATAAAAAAAGATTATATAGATATATATATTTATTATAGGTATTATATATAAAAATATTGACTTCTTTTTCAAACGAAGTCTCTCTCTCTCGGTTTTTATTTTTATTTATTTATTTTAAATAGCTCTATCCCTGTCCAACAGTTTCTTATTGACGTTCCACAGTCTTCTTGTTTAAAATTATTTAAAATAAGTGAACTAGATTTTGCTTCATCGTCAATAGATACCGAAATAGTGCATAATGTGATATCCACCCTAATTTACTTATTTTCAAATAGATGAATAAAATTTTAGGAATTCTGTAGCCCTGTATCTTAAGAATTCAAAAGGATCTTAAAAATGTTCTAAAGGATTTTAATTGAATACAACCAGTCTGTGTGTAACCAAAATAGAAACAATTTTTGTATGTTACTCTATCTTTGTTATGTGAGGAATTATTTCTTTATATAAAGGTGGGTCTCATGTTTGTCCTGCATGTGAGGCCCACATTTTTGTGAAATGTGGTGAATTGAATAATTTTTTTTCAAAATTTTTAGTGTAGGACCTGTAGGTACTATAGAATATATACAAAATCAACTAAATAAATAATTCCTTTAAAAAAATCAATTAACTAATTAAAAAAAAAATTACAATTAATTAGACTTGTGGTAATGACTAATGATATTTTATGTGGTGTTTCATGTGTGTATATTGAATCTCACCTTCTCCTCTCTTCACTATTTTCCCATTCAAAAAGAAAAAAAGAAAGAAAAAAGTTTTGATTTTGAGGGCATAAATATTACGCGCTCTCATCTTGGTAATTGCCTTTTTTAAGTTAGAATAAAAAAGTACTCAAAAGGCAACTTGAATTAATAATATTTTATGGTATTTTAAATGAAAATAATTTTGAGATTAAAATTTTTTTTTTACGCCAATTATAACTACCAAATTTAAAAAAAAAAAAAAAAATCAATGACACGTGCTGGTCATGAATTTAGCCACATTTTCCCCCTAGGTAAATAGTGATATAGGTGGGTTAAACTCCAAACATTGGACATTATAGAGAGTGTTAGTAACGTTGACACTTTCACTCAATTCCCATAATAAAATTTCTTAGTATATGCGTTTGATGGGAATTTAACTAAGTTTCATTATTTCTGGTTGCCTGGAATGTAGAATGTAGACAATTTAAATAAGTGGAATCAAATTTAAAAGAACTAGACCATTTAGTTGTCAATTTATGTGAAGTAAAATTTTATGATTAATTTCACATGAAGAAATAGCATTTCAATATTTGAGTTGGTTTCATTTGTGTAGCTTGTTATTTCGAAGTCTTTTTTTTTTTTTTTTTCGTAGAAAGGAAATATATATATATATATGTAACAAAACAGGTAATTCGGGTCCAATATTTGGGTCTACCTTGGGTTCAGGTCGGTTTCAGGTCTAACTCGACCCAACTGATCTTTAAAAAAAAAAACAACAACAACAACAACTAATGTATCAGACAAACGAAACCGATCCAATACCCCATTATGAACTATTTCAAATAAACTAAATTACATTAAGATTCACCATAATCGAAAAGCAAAACATTAAAATATTTTCAATTAACACAAAGGAAATCAGCTAATATTGCATTAAAATAGCAAAGATAAGCCATAAATCAAACACTCTAAAACTCGATTGAGAACATGGGAATTTTTTTTTCCCCTCCCCAATGGTTTTTTCCTTCTCCCACCTGCATGAAACCCAGATCCACAAACTAGGAACTTCTTTTTCCTTACCCCACGAGCATAATATATATATATATATATATATGTATATGTATATATCTATATGTTTTTGCTACCACCAGTGAAAGGGAGCGCACATGAGATTAAGCAAGTTACTGTTCATGGGCAATACTGTTGCCCTATGACGTACATACCAAACAAATTTAACCTCTACATAAGGCACACAAATAAAATCACCATTACTAGTTATCATTGAACTTGCGAAAGTAATATCATTTTCGACATTATCGGCAAACGTTGCACAGCACAACTAATGTAACGAGTACAATGGATAACAAATAGTTCAATTACAACAACATTCAGCCATAAACAAAATAAGAATTGAGTCGATACCACATAGTCTACACAGTCGCCTAGCACTTGTCCATACTGAAGATAACCTGAAGTCCCACGTACAATGCCATTCCAAAATCGAGTCTCCGGTCGCCTGACAAACATTGTTGTACATTCGTTAGTTCCCAAATGCGAAGAGTAAAAACCAAATGAAATTCTAAGCATATTATAAAAAAACAGTGACAACACTTGCCTAGTTTGTAACGTTACCACTTGTCGAAGCCCCATGGGAACCGCTTGTCAAAGCCCCACGTGAATTGGGACATCTTCTGCGGTTATGCCCCTCTTCATGACACACTCCGCATCGCTGCCTCGGTTGAATCTCCCTCAAGTCCGGATCTTCCCTCTGGCTTCCCCGTTCTCGCCGTACCCCATCCATTTCATTCCTTAATCTTGACTTCACAGGACGACCTTTGGCTCGCAACAGCTGTGGGTCAGGCACCCATCGTGGTCCGCGAACGTCCCTCCACAAAGACTCTGACAGTGGCACCACAAAATGATGTGCATATGTGTCAGTGGCGTTCTTCAAACTGTAACATGGGTCAATATAGGTTGTGGCATTGAGGTGCAGACTTTGAAGAACTTTAATTGCATGTGAACAAGGGATCTTAATGTTTTGCCACTTTCCACAACCACATGTTCTAGCAAATATGCGCACGTCATGACTGTGGTTTCCCCCTCCACCTCTATGGTCGTTGTACGGGGTAACCACTTGATATATACCAAGTTCATGATTAAAATTCCTCACAGTGTGTCCTACAATTTTCTGCTCATTTTTGGTATAGATCCCCATTGCATAATCACTCCACACCTTACCTTGAGAGAGATCAGAAGTAATTAGTTTATTTCGATCGTGGAAATATGCAACAAGTTTGCACCAAATGAACTCAACCATTGCAGCAATGGGCAAACCGCGGGCACCTTTAAGTACCCCATTAAAGCACTCAGAGATATTGGTTGTCATTGCCCCGTAACGTCTTCCACCATCATGTGACTGGGTCCATTTCTCCAAATCCAAACTCACTAGATATGTATATGGCATATAGCGTGTAATATTGGGATCATCAGGTCTTACACCCCTCAACATATTAATCTCAACATCCTTAATGGTTTGCATTATGGATTCAAATTTAGCTTCATTAGTCGCATATCCAGCTTTCAAGGCCAATGCCTTTAGAGTCGGGTCATCAAAGTGTGTGTTGAAGTTGCTAGCAACATGTCGAAGGCAATATCGGTGAAATACCCGTTCTCTTCCGTCCTGACCTCTAGGCCACTCTCGAATGGCGCATTTGATACCTTTATGTCGGTCAGAAATAATACAAATGCCATCGGTAGGTATGACATGCTCTATCGCAGTCCTGAGACACTCTAAAAACCATCCCCAACTAGCCCCTGACTCCTTGTCTACAACAGCAAAGGCGAGAGGCAGAACCTTTTGGTTAGCATCGGTTGCCATTGCAATCATCAACACCCCTCGATATTTACCATACAAATGAGTCCCATCAATACTGATCACCGGCCTGCAAAATCTGAATGCAGCAATGCATGGAGCGAATGCCCAAAATACATAGCGCAGTAACGTAGTATCATCTATGCCCCTAGGTATGGTGTAATAGCTGTACCGGGTACCCGAATCCTGATCCAAGTATGCCAACAACAACTTTCGCAACCTCTGGTAAGACTCCTCCCAATCCCCATATATCTTAGCAATTGCCTTTTGTTTTGCGTCCCATACCTTATAGTAAGAAAGTTCATGGTTATACTTAGTATGTATGATCTCCCATAGCTCATCAATAGGAGTAGTGTGCTTTTGTCGCAATTTCCCCATAATTTCTGATGCAACAAAATTAGAATCCATCATTTTACCGTCTCTTCGCCGACCAAAGGGTATACAAGTATGTGGACCCACATAAGATGTGACCATCCACAAACCATTAAGTTTATCCTTCTTGAATGCCCCAACGTACCACTTACAGTTGGTGTCAATGCATGCGGCGCACAATTTAGTTGTGGTCGACCTGCGGATAATAAAATGTCTATTATCACTTGCTGCGTATATTATCAATGCACGCTTCACAGCCGCTTTATTTGCAAAAGTCAACCCTTTACTAAAATGCATCCCATCTTCCCAAGTAGAAACTAATGGTATCTGAAGAGCTGAAGGATCAACCATATTTTCCCAAGTATTTGCGTAAAAGGACTCGCTAGGAGGTGCATAGGCAGTAGTCGTATTTGTATCATACTGGACGCCAATATCATCGTCTGCATCACGTTCATCATGGTTCTCCATATTTTCCTCTTCAAAAATGGGAACAACTTCATGGTCATCCACATCGTACTCAAAGTCGCCTCGGTCAATCCTCTCTTCGTACTCGTCCACATCATCAACATTTTCACCATCATTCATAGCATGATCTTCGTCTTCGTCTTCCTCTTCTAAATGTGTCTCTTGAGGGTGGACGGTTTCACCAGTATTGGCAACATGATCTTGACTGGGGAGCGTATAACCTGCCATTGTATATTCTCCCATTGTATACTCTCCCATTGTATACCCTCCCGTTGTATGATCTCCCATTATAGTGCATCCATCATCTAGGGCTGTAAATTGTAAAGACGTCGTTGTTTGTTGCACCGTCTCAGTATAAACTTCTGCAAGCGCCTCCAAACTTACGTACAACTCAGCAGCATTTACTTGGGGCATTTTCTGGATCCTATTAAACATCATTTTTACATGTTTGTCTTCTGTGATTGCCATATACCCGTAATTTATCCGTTCATGAAGGACTTCTTGTGGGTATCGATAAGTAATCTTTATGTCATACCAAGCACGGTTCAAATTCAATTCCTCCATTATTTTCCTCTTCAAATCATTCAACGTCTTCAATTTACGACGTATCATCATATAGTAGCATTCGATACCCTCCCCTCTAAATGGGAATCCATCAATCCCTCCAGGATTGTCAAGAGGTCCACCGAAATATACATTTAACTCAATATTTTTCAGAGATTGTGAACCTATTAGAGAGTCAAGTATAATATGTTAGTGACATATTTTTCTCTCTTTCATTTAACATCAATTACAAAAAATTTTCTATCTATATATTTATAAAATATACGACTTTTAGTAGTCCTATATTTTACTAGTTGTATACTCACCCCACATCACATACACGCACACAATCATTATCATTTCATACTAACACAAAAAAAAAAAATAATAATAAAATAAAATCTAAAGACAAAAGTCATCCCATTGCAAAATTTCAAATCAGCTCTAACAAAAATATAAATAAAAAAATCAAACCAAACAACAATATAATCATTAAAAACCTAACAATACAAATAAACCAAGAATACATCTTAAATATACATCATACCCAAGAATACATTTACTCTAATTGATATGATTTCAGTGGTTTTATCACATTACACGTTTATGTTAAATGACTATTTTATTTTAATTTTGTTTTCTTATGATTTATATTAACTTGGACCGAATGGACTAAATGGACTAAAGTGTACATATAGGACCGAAATGGACCAAAAAGAGTGAATGACCAAACTGGACTGAATAGACCGAATGGACTGAAGTGGACTAAAGTGGACTGGATGTACCAAGGTGGACCTAATAGACCAAAATGGACCGAATAGACTAAATTGGACTGAATGGACTAAAGTGTACCTATGGGACCGAAATGGACCAAAAAGAGTGAATGACCAAAGTGGACTGAATGTACCGAATTCACTGAAGTGGACTTAAGAGACTGAAGTGGACTTAAGAGACCGAAGTGGACCGAAGTGGACAAAAAAGAGCGAATGACCAAAGTGAACTGCATGGACCGATGTGGACCAAAATGGACCAAAATTGACTACAAGGACTAAAGTGGTCAAAATTGGATTGAAATGGATCTCAACGTTTAAGTAGTTATTTAATACTTTTTTGTAAGGGGCAGCTCTTATTTTTTGGAGCAACATTTGATATTTTTAGTAGATGGCAAAACCAAAATGAAGCAATTACATCACCAAATCAATGATTATAATTTCATACTCAAGCAAAAAAATAAATAAATAAATAAATTAATTAAAGACCCTTACACCAAACACCAAACACCAAACACCAAACAACTAACAACTAACTAGAGAGTGAGACCCTTACCTGACATGAGGATATGCTGGGATTGTATGAGAGTGAGAGGGAGAGTGAGAGAGGGAAGACTCACAGGTGAAAGTAAAAGTGAAAGTGAACATGTATGAGAAAAATGCAGTGAACATATGAGACAAATGCCAACTGAAGAAGCACTGAGAGACAGGACAGTGATAAAGTATGCTGGGATTGAGAGACAAATAGTGAACACGTGATAAAGTTTGCTTTGATGGAGAGGGACACAGACCACGTGTCAAATGGTGATCACTCTTAGAAAATCGAGTTTCTGACACTCGGTTTCACTTTTAGCAAACCGAGTCCCTAAGCCTCGAGATCTATGTGGCGTATATGTGGCATATCAAGGAACTAAAATCGACTTTCTAAGGCTCTATATAAAAACCGAGTTTATACGACTCGATTTCCACGTAGGATACTTTCCACGTCAAAACATAAAAACCGATTCTTAAAGGGTCGATTTTTTGCCGTAAATCGATCCTTTTAGGCTCGAGATGCTACTATCTGATATTCTTTCCGAACCGGGCCAACTAACTATAAAGTTTGATTTTAGAGGTTAGTTACCCAGATTCCCCAGCTGGGGCTAAACCTCAAAACTATAACAGGCACTCTGATGGATTAATGGACATTATACTTGCCCACTCTATCTGAAATATGATAATTGGTCTTTTTAAAAAAAAATATATATATTTATTTGTTTGTTTTTCCTATTTGGCCGAAATTGGACTTTCTATTTTTTTTTTAATTGAAAAAATTGGTCTTTCTATTTGATTGCACTATAACAAGACAAAAGGCTCACGGGAGAGGTCTTTTTTTGTTTTTTTAAACTGGTAGCCTAGAAGATTATAATGTCTAATTTGAAACCCTTAATTTATAAGATTATATGTATTTGTAACTTATAAAATTATATGATTTAAAATATATTTTTAACTAAAAGTAGCATTATCACTAGATCTTTTTTTTTTTTTTTTTTAATTATTAATTAGTGAAATATCTTTTTTATAAAATTATATGATTTAAAATATATTTTTAACTAAAAGTAGCATTATCACTAGATCTTTTTTTTTTTTTTTTTTAATTATTAATTAGTGAAATATCTTTTCATCAAATAAGAGATCTAATGTTTGAACTCAGTCTATATTAAAAACCAATTAGTGTTTTGACCTATAATAAAACCAATTATTATGAAGTGAATACCATGAGTTTAAATTATATTACATTTATAAAATAAAATAAAATAGAGAAATAGAGGAGTAAAGAAGTGAAGAAGTAGCAGCACTAGGAGGTTCACCAAACTGCTCAAATCGCACAATCACACTCAAACCGACCAAAATTGCTCACAAATAAACCGACCAAAATTGCTCACAAATAGAATAACTGCACTGCATTCATGTATATTTATTTATTTATTTTCTATTATATATATATATATATATTTAATAATTTAATATTATATGAAGTAAGTGGCCAGCCCAATATTAGTGTATCCTCTCACTCTCATTAAGCATGAACAGCAATGTATATAGTACATTGTTACAGACCTTATGGCTCTTGCTTGTTAAACATTTTTGTGTTATAGATTATATTTTTTTTACATGTATAATTGTGTATGGTTTACCGACAAAGGTTATTCTTTTGTTTTGCATATATTTATGATACTTTTATTTACTGTCAATCTGTCATGATTTTTTTTTTCATGTATACATTTGTGTTACTTTTTTTGCTCTACACAGGTTATATGTTTTTTTTTAACTTACGGTTATATTTTCGGCATTGTTATTAATAGTAAACTAGTAATTTGGCCATGACATTTTAAAAAATATATGGGGTGTTTGGTAAGGTATTTTAATCAACGGTTTTCTGTATTTAAACAACATTACATATATTTTCACATACTTTCATCCACATGTTTTTCCAAAAAATACAAATAACTTTATTAGAATAACATTACCAGACGCTCCCTATACTAACCCAAAACCGACCAAACTGCATCTTGTACACCAAACTACATCGCAAATATGATCGCAAAATTTAGGTATGGTGTGGTGATAGTTTTTGCTAAACTACACTACAAAGTGTGGTGCTAAAATAACTCAAAACCGCACTGTGAACACCCCTAAGATCATGATCGATAACATGGCAACAATCGGCAACGTGGTGGTAAATGGCAGACAATACTGACTGCTTATTGGCGTATTTTATTTTTCCTTTTTTTTTTGGTATGACCTGAACATTCCAGTATTTAGAGCAGTACGATTCAATGGGATTTCTGTACTGGATGAATAACCGATAAGATAAATATGCCTTATTGGCCTGAACAGTATATATAATATCGACTCCACTAATGTATTTAGAATTGTCCTTAAGCATGATATGAAATACAAATATTCATTAGGTGTCCAGGAAGTTATCTTAGAGGGCGATACGTCGATTGTGATCCAAGCACTCAAACAGAGGACTGCTAGTGATGCTATGTATAGCAATTTGATTGATGATATCCTTGACCAGGCTTCCCATCTATCTTTCTTTGATTTCTGTTATGTTAAGCGTAATTGTAATAAGGTAGCTGATGCTTTGGTTAAAAAAAAGCTAATAAAACTGGTCCGGAGCTTCAGGTTTGGACAGAGGTGTTACCGGATGATATTGCTCCTCTGGCTCTATTTGATATCGATTGAGTTTTTTAGTTTTTGTTATCCAATAAATGCCCAGGCTTATAGTCTGGTTTCTCCCAAAAAAAAAAAAAAAATTCATTACCCATTTATGACAAAACATTTAAGCATGCGTATGAAATTATTCTTCCTCGGAAATTATTCAAGACACATCCCTTGTGGCTTTTCAATAATTGGTCGTTTTTCGATGAACCTAATTATGCTTAAAAACTGCAAAGGTTGGAACGACGTACTCAATTTCAAATTGATTTATTTTTTAATTTAACCAAGCCTATCTGTTTTAGTTATGCTCTACCATATTTTTTTGATAACTTGATCATCAAAGAGTTGTCAATTGAACTATAAGATTCTAGACTACACTACTATATTTAAAGAATAATATTAAATTTGTAAAAAAACTAATAAAAAGAAACCATATTTGCTAAGTTTTTTTTTTTTCAAAAAATAATATTATTTTATTATTAATTATTAAAAATATGTTATGGTAAAATTATTGGAAAATACCTCTCTTTAAAATTGATTTTGAAAATTCTAAACGGAAACTATGTTTTGAAAACACAACTTTAGTGTAAACAATTTTACACTGAAATTATTAATTGTGTTTTGAAAACATGATTTCAATTTAAATTTGAAATTTTAATACTTAAAGTCGTATTTTCAAAACATATTTTGAAAGTAATAATATTTTTCAAAATAATTCCCAGAACATAATTGTAGGGGGAAAGCTCAATCTAACGTAGTGAGCCTAGGGCCCTATTTGAGGATTACTGTGTGTCCGAAAAGAAGGAACCGGTTGAGGTAAATTCCATCTGGAAGAAGGATACCTGGAGACGAAGGAGGGGTACAATCCGAAGAGGTCACCAGCAGTCCGAAGGGGTCCTACTCCTCGGATACGAATAGTATTGATTAATCAAATGTGTGGAAGGTCTGAATGGTCTTCCTAGCAACCCAATGATCAAGATAAGCTTTGAGTATATTTGGAGACGATAAGAACGAAGAAATATCTAAAGGAAAAGCTGCTACCACCATATTAAATGCACTGCAACAACTTTTCTGGTTGTATTTATGTGGAGAAGACCTTTGAACAGTGTAATCTCAGCTACCGCCACTTACAAAAGTTAAAGAAGATACATGACATGACATACACTCAAGTAGGTACCCAGATGAAGAACAAGTGGACGATGGAGATAAAGGAGAAGGATACTATATAAAGAAGGAGGGCTCCTAAGAAAGGAGGGAGGAAAAAAGAAAAAAAGAAAGGTTTTACTGTAGCCTAAGAATTGTAACCTGTATTTAATCTATTATAAGTCTCTTCGAACTTCAGCTTATTTGATCTTTACGTGTATTTTTATGCTAGTTCATACTTGGACGTTATGATCAACCGTTGTGAGCTCCACAATCAACCTAGCTCTATCATCCACACTCTACAAATTTATTGTTTTAAGCTTGAGCCACAAATCTTAACCCTACAACAATTTTTAATAAGTATAATGAAATAATATTATTTTTCCCAAAGAAAAAAAATCCATATCTACCAAGTGCCAATTGCCAATTGCCAAATCAAGTTTCTAAAGGTAAGATAAATAAACCTCTTGGACTATTTAACCTTAATTAGAAAGAAGAATATCGTGATGGGTCACCTACTTTTCATGGTTTGGTACAATGATCAACTAAGTCTTTTAGGAGTTAAAATTATGAAATTTGACCACTAAATCTTAGCATAAGAACTATACGAGCCTGCCATTGGCTTAGAGATCTGTGGCAGTAAGACCAACGAAATGAAAGAAATGAAGGTCAAGTTCAGGAGAGTTTTTTTTTGGTAGAGAATACTAAGTATTTTTAACATACACAAGGGGAGAATGTCTTAAATAAACTTACAGTGATGGAGTATATTCAAAAAGGCTTAACTATTGGATATATATACAGTACAGACTTTAAACCTCTTTAACTCACACTCATTTTTTAATGTGGGATTAACTCATTTTTTTTTCTTTTGAGAATACTAATTATTTTAACACATAGAAGGGGAGATGAGAGAAGGTATTAAAAAACTTACATTGGTCTATATCCAAAGAGCCTAATTATTAGATACATAGCACAGACTTTAAACCTCTTTAACCCACACTTATTTTTAATGTGGGATTAACCTATTATTTTTTTTAGAATACTAAGTATTTTTAATACACACACGGAGAGATGAAAGAATGTTTTAAAGAAACTTCTAGTGGTGTATATTCAAAAAGTCTAACTATTGAATACACAGTACAGACTTTAAACTCTTTAACTTACATTTATTTTTTTAATGTGAGATTAACTCACTATTTTTTTTTTAAGATATTAAATATTTTTAACATACACACACAAAAAGAAGAATAATATCTAAAAAAAATTATAGTGATATATACCATTAAATACACCGTACAAGCTTTTTTTTTTTTTTTTTTTTTTTTTTTTGAAATGTGTGTGATATACTGTACAAGCTTTTAAGACTCTTTAACTCACGCAAATTTTACATCATCCTGCAGGGGGAATGAGCAGATAATTGTGATCAAGAGGAGTATTTGGTAGTTAGACAACGCGTGAAACTATAAAGGAAATTAGGCATCTCGAGTTTTAGAAAATCGAGATCCATTCACATAAATCTCAAGTTTTAGAAACTCGAGTTCCATGCAAAAAAAATTATAGTTTTATCGCCCCTATAGTGGTGTTTTAAGTCTTATAGTGACGTTTTAAAGCCCTATAGCGCGTTTTTCTGCAAAAATTTTCATAAGTGTTTAATACCAGGTTCAGTGAGCCCTATAGTGGCGTTTTTATGCCCTATACTGACGTTTTAAAGCCCTATAGTGGCGTTTTTCTGTTAAATTTTTTTATAACTCCATTTTTAAGCCTCTCTAGTGACGTTTTGAGTCTATAGCGCGTTTTCTGAACTCGAGTTTTTAAAACTCGATTTTCACTTGGATTTTTTTTACAAATCATGCCTCAAAAACTTGATTTTTATCATGGAACTCGAGTTTTAAACACTCGAAATGCTAGTTTCAAAATTTTTTTGCAACGTGACAACTAACTAAATTTTTTATATTTATTGTTATTTAGAAAAAAAATTCCATCCTGCATGGTCTGCTTAGTAAGAAAACAAAGAAAGGTCAGAGTACCACTCTGTTTAGTGTAACCGCTTTGCGATGAGCACTTGAACAATCGTCTCTGCCAATCTAACCACACTTGGAAACCACGCAAAAGAGCTGAGCAACAAAATGACCCGTTACTATCAGACTCTTTTCTTCAAGTTCAACTAAACCTTGGTCCTCTTATTAAAGATAGTATTAGAAAAGTAAAGACTCTGTCAAAACAAAATGGGTTTCAAGAAGCTGGTGTGCT